>NC_081411.1:438821070-438957860 GCF_030272615.1 Cryptomeria japonica | reverse complement strand
GGGATGCACAACAAGGGAATGCCTAGCTTAAACATGCCCACCTAGACGTTCTCGTGATGTCGGTTTGTGCACACAAGGAACAAAATCAATTCTAGCCAATCTTGCAACTTTTCCTTGCAAGTAACTGACGGTTTTTTGAGCAGGCGAAAAAATGCTACTAAATGAAAATGGCTTTAAGTCATTGAAAACTGAGATAGGCCATTGTAGACGAGCCTCACGCGAACCTACAGGATCAAACAGATTGACCGTATGTGTCGTGGATTGGAAGAAACAGTCCGTCAAATTTTGATAATTTTTTGGACTCAGGGCACTTGAGAGATCTCACTGGTAGGGTATGACTCTTGACGTTCTGGTGCTTTGGGATGCACAACAAGGGCATTCCTAGCATAAACATGCCCACCCAAATGCGCTCATGATGTTGGTTTGTGCACACGAGGAGTAAAATTTGACCATTGCGAGCGTGAGGGTGCTCTTGCACCAAACACATTGTTGTTTAAATTCATATTGTCGATTTTTGTTGTTTATATTCATATTGTTAATTACATATGCAAATATTCATTTAAATTTATAAAAGGGCAGCCACCAAATACAATGAATACACAATAATGAACTGAATACAAGGAGTTTTGTACAGTTAATTCAACATTTTAGAAATTTTATCAAATCATATTCCACGATTGCAATGCTTTATATCATATATTTTTGTTGTTTATATTCATATTGTTGATTACATATACAAATATTCATTTAAATTTATAAAAGGACAACCACAAAATACAATGAATAAAAAATAATGAACTCATTACACATTTATTGGATCGAATATCAATATTTATATATATAAAAAAAGGCATGTCTGCCAAGTCAATACAAGTATTACAAAAATGTGGCATATGCCATGTCCAAATTGATATACAATAAAAATGTAGAATATATCTACATGTATTGGTCATTCTATGACCAAAACTAACACTATATGATCCTAAACTTCTGGTGGATCATCAAAATCAAGCCTCTTCGGCGCAGTATGCGGCTCTATAGATGGCTACAAAACCACAATTCAAAAGCCAAGTTAGAATTATTTTGTAGAAAATAGTTCACAATTGACATCATAACTATGCATTTAACTTTAATTCCTTTGCAATTGAAATATAGATTACCTCATCGACTGATCCAAGAATTAATGTCTTTGCTCTCCTCTCCTTGTCACTCTTAGGAGTTTTCTTGAAGACATACTTAAATGGATCCACGTTATGGCCGTACCGCGAAGGAGTCTATTGTAGATTAAATGTACAATTAATACAATGTACTGTAAAGCTGAAAATCGAACCCTAGGTGTTCTCCCCCACTCCAAGGAGAGAGGGGGTCACTAGGATTGACGGTTTTCACTTAGGGGGGACTTTACATTCAAAAGAGGGGTTGAAACCCACAAGATCCAATCCCATGCAATGCAAGATTGGATTCTAAATGAGTTTCAAGGGTTGAGACATCAAGGATACCCTCTTTTGTAAAGAATGTATATAGAAGATTGAACTAGGAATGTATGTAGAAGCAAGAAAGATTCGCTTATAACCAGAGATAGGAATATAGGATGAAGCTGCGGACTTGGAATTAGCAGTAAAATGTTGAGATGATGCTGTTCTGTAAATTCGGGCGAAAGTTGACAGGACGATGGTGCCCAGCGTGCACACGGTCCTTCGAAAAATCCGCGAAACGAAGGGGGATCTGTTCGTCTTTGCACAAGGATTCCAGATCTTCAATTACAGTCACGTACCTGCCACCTACACACAGAAAAGTGAGGACGAATGGGGGGTTAGGGATTAGGGGTTTGCCTTTAGGTCAAACCCCGGTTTTGGAATTAACCAAGAAATGAGAATGCTGTAAATGTAAATGTTTGTAATGTAAACAAGTACTGATACCTTGTTGTAAGAATGTTTGTATTCTTACATGCGAAGGTGTAAATGTTGTTGTATGTTGTATGTTGTATGTTGTAAGTGATCTCCTCTTCAATGGTTGAATCCATGTCTTGAATGCAACACCTAGCCTTGAATGGAGACTTAGAATGATCAATTGCTTGAAGGAATGCTTGAATGCTTGAATGCTTGAATGTTTGAATGTTTGAATATTGCTTCCGCCTTTTTTCCATCTTCCCAAAATGGGAGAGAAAATGTAGTTTATATACTTGTCAATTAGGGTTGATAGATTGATTTTTTCGACCTTAGGCCGACCTAGGAAGATTATTTTCCAATTTGTAAACTTAAAGACCCGAAGCCCCAAAAGAGACCGGGCCCAAAATAAGGGCTAGGGACCAGGGCACTGGGCGCCATGGTCCCACCTCCAGGGACAGCAGGGTGCAAGGAGGATCAGGCTAGGGTGCTGAAAAATGCAGTTTTTGATGTCATGAACAAGTTTCAGGGTCTCCATTCAGGTTCAGTGTTGCGTCGCCATCATGAAGACCCAAATGCAGTCGAAATTGCAAGTGTCACAATTTTAGGATGCTACATTTAGCCCCCACTTTAGCGGGAGTATAAGTGTACGCCCATACTTCCGGTAAAGTACAAGGAAACAACATTGAAAGACTTTCACCAGGTCAAGAAGGCAAGATATACCAAGCCCCCAGTGGACTAAGGATCTTATGACTTCGATTGACAAGGTAAAAGGGAAGATCACGAGGGAGAACCATGACTGTCAGTAGTAAGGTTCCCTCACTATGAGTCATGCAAGAAAGATATCAAAAATTTTCAAGGCAAAGCTAAATTTGTCAAGAAATTTTCAAGTATCTTGAAGAGATATGAATGGGGATGTATGCCCCCCTACATTAAAGCGATCGTACATGCCTCATCGGGGGTGATTGCTTTAAGGTAGTGATACATATAGGAAATGAAAAGGAAAGGAGCATGTTATCACAAGGATTTAGCCCCCAAGTGTGAGATAAGCCCAAGGATAATAGACACAAAACACAAAGCACAAGGTGACTTTGGTTTCCTTGGGGTCAGTATGCTGTATGATAATTCATGTAAATCATATGTATGTATGCATAATTGTTCTTCATTCCCCAATCAAGGAAGGTCACCTAGAAGAAGGGAACACATGTGTCTTTTGAGTCAACATGAGAGAGACCAAAAGAGGTCGCAATGCTTTGCATCGTCCTCAAGTAGACAACACTAAGGACAACAAATAGAAGAATGAGAATAACACATAGAAGAAGTAACAAAAGAGAGGAGGAAAGAGTCTGCTATGCTAATGAACTAGTCTAGCACGTCATCTACCCCCCGATCTTGCTGATCAATGTTTCGGGAAGGCAGGGAACACGCTAAAGGAGGAACATCCAACATAGCAGATGGAGCTATCACAAGATCCAAATAAGGGCTATGTTCATGTTTCAAGCCACGTTGTTCTTGTCTAGGAGCTAGGATAAGTGCTTTAGAAAATTCGTTAGATAAATGGTTATCAACATCAGCATATTCATATTCACTATCAGAATGAAAAGAAGTAACATTTTCATCATGAATAACATTTTCATCATGAATAACATTTTCATCTATATCATCATCAAGATTTATAAAAATAGGATCTTTAACTCGCACAGGATCAAGACCATCATGCATCTTATGTTTAGGAGATTTTGGCTCAATTTTTGGCTGAAGGTGTTTTTAGGGATTGCAAAGTTTGAGAAGCAGCTGCCTGAGCTCTAAGACAATGCTTTCATCGGTGTTCACGTGCAGAACGATTTCATCTAGTCTTAGTAGGAAGTTGAGAAGATTGAGGAGGAGGAATATTCTCATCCTTATCACTTGGGTGTTTAGGTTGTGGTCTCTTAGGTTGGATAATAGGAGAAGAAAAAGGTCTCTTCTCTCTATAAAAAGAAGGAGGAGGAACTGCTCCATATAAAGGAAGAATATTTGGTTTAGGAAGGAGACCAAGTCCATCATGACGAGGAGGTATAGGTCTACTTTTAGAAAGTTTATTAGACATAGACATAATCACATCCATGGGGATGGGTTGGGAATCTTCTTGAGGAAAGACATTAGTTTTATCTTTCAAAGGAAGAACTTCCTTCTCAAGAATGATAGGAATATCAAGTTTGGGTGTTCTAGGTTCACTTAGAGATAGGATCATATCTTTTTTCCACTTTTGATAAGATTTGAAAAGATGATCACTTCGCGGTGGAAGAGATTGGAATTGTTTAGGCCAAAAATAATCAATAGGAACGCTAGAAGTTCTTTCAGCTGGTTTAAAGAGACTATGATTGACAGTAACAACTTCACCATTATGGGGAAATTTCAAACACTTATGAATAGGAGAAGAAATAGCTTTCATGGAAGATAGCCAAGGATAGCCTAGCTTCACACAAAATTGTTCGGACGATGGAATAATAGCAAAGACCACATCAAGGGATTTATTATGGACCTCAATAGGTAATGTAATAGAACCAATTGCAGGAGAAGAAAATACATCAAATAGTTTCACAACCACATTTGTTTCGTCATAGATCACTTGATTCAATTGCAAAGTAAAAAGAAATTCTTCAGTAATGATATTAACCATGCAAGAAGGATCAATAAGCACTCCATGGCAAGGTGTATTCTTAACTTTTGCAACTATATATAAAGGACCATCAGGTGCCCTGATAGTTTCACTAGAATCAAAGGTGATGGAAGGTTCTTTAGGGATTTTCTGATGCTCCACAAAGTTAATCACATTCGGAGTCATAGACACAAGATCATCAGGTGAGACAGAGGAATCATTAGTATCAATCGCATTAGAGGTATGAGAAGGTAACGGATTAGTAAAAATCTGAAGATTTTGGTTAGGAGGAGCTACAGATGTGTTGCCTTTATCATTCACACCAGAAATAGAGATAGTATTATTATCAATCAAATCTTGAATTTTACCCTTTAAAGAAAAACATTTTTCAGTATCATGCCCAGGTTGACGATGAAATTGACAAAAAGATTTGTTATCAAAATAGGGTGAATTAATCTTTGTAGGATCTATTTGCCTTATAGGAGGAAGTGTAAGTACATTTTTTTCCAATAACTTATTCATAATACTATGCAATGATTCATTCAAAGGAGTAAACTTTCTTTCTTTCTTGAAAAACTTAGAAATAGGAGGCACACCTGATGCTGCATTCACATTGTTGATGATGTTTCCATTGAATTTAATGGACTCTCTGTTTGGTTTAAACTTCCCAAATGGTTGTTGACTACTATCACCCTTATCACTCAGAGCCATAGGATTTGCTTGTTCCATTTGACTCACAGTCAGTTGATAATTGTGAAGAGTTGCACACAACTGTTGGAAAGAAGTAAACTCAGAAAATAGGAGTTTTTCTCTAATATCTTTTTGTAAATTAGAAATAAAGATTCTTTGAATATCATTGTCAGGCACTGGAAAAGAAATTTGAGCATACAAATGCTTATATCTACCAATGAAATCAGTCACTTTTTCTTTAACACCTTGTTTACAATGCATTAAATCAATCAAAGTAACTTTAGGACTTATATTGTTTTGAAATTGTTGAATGAAAGCATTTGCCAGTTGTTCGAAAGAAGTAATAGAATAAGAAGGCAACGAGCAATACCATTGTAGGGCTTTGTCTCTTAATGTTCTAGTAAACAGTTTTGCAAGCAACCTTTGGTCATAAGCAAAATCAGTACATATTGTTTGAAAAGTCTTAACATGTGTTAGAGGATCACCCTTACCATTATAAAGCTCCAAATGCAGAATTTCAACATGTTTAGGGGGAATAGCTCGAACAATGTCAAGAGAAAGTGGGCTCGCAACATCAAATGTGGGCACACTAGACTTAGATTGATTCATAGAGGCAATTTGTTGCTATAAGGAAGAGACAGTTTGTGCAAGATTGTTAATGGTTGCTTCAGTCGAAGAGTTAGATTGTGATGGAGGTGTTATGTTATTGAAAGAATGTAGAGAGTAAGGTGGCGGGACACTATGATAGTTAGTCATAGGAGATGATTGGAAAGGAGGAACACTACAAGGAGGAATGGAATGATTAAATGAATTGCCCCCTTGTGTCAGGTTCATTTGCGGAGATGAAATAGGAACACTTACTGAAGGAATGAATGAAGAAGTCAGATTAAATGAAGGAAGAGGGTTAATTGAAGAAGGATTTCCCCCATGACTGGTGATCATAGGTGGAATGTCTTGTATTGAAGTAGTCATTATGTTTGATGTAAAAGTAGGTATACTAGCAATAGAAGTTGTCAAAGGGATACAATGATTGTCTTGAGTAGGAGGTTGTGTATAACCCAAAGTTTTAGCACCACTCTTCATAGGCATCACATTTGAATCCACAATGTGTGCAATACCATGCAAAATATCAATTCCATTCTTATCACTTTGAAGCATACATTTTAGACCCTCAATTAAAGGAAGAGCTTGACTATCAGGGTATTATTGAGACATCCATTGTTGAAAATTGTCAAATTGGTTATCCAATTTCGAAAGTTGTTCTTCAGAAACCTCATGGAGAGCTTCTTCATCATCAAGAGGATTAGAGGAATTACCCGTGTCCTCGTTAAAAAGGCCATTCAAATTAGGTTCCATCTCCTCAGTAATTAAACCTTGGAAAGACTTAATTCTAAGGCTTCGCCTAACGGGAATAGTGTAAGTAGGGCTTATTGTTGTAAAACTCATGCACTAAAGAGAGAGAAGATTTTGAATTTTAGAGGTAGCAAATTTCAGTAAAATTAGCCAATCTCCTAGATTTAAGCTGTTAAATGCAATCAGGACAATCTCCCAAAATTTCGGAAAAAATGTCTGGGACCGTGCCGAATGGAGTGCACACGGTCCTCGCAACTTTTTTCGAAATTTTCAAGGATGAAAGTTATGATGATTTTAGAGCTAATCTGAAAAAATTGAGTGATTTTACGATCTGTAGATAGGCCAAATTAAAGTTGCAATCTCAAAATTGAACCCTACCAAGATTGTTGAAAAATGCAAAATTTGAATTTTGAAAAAGAGAGGGAAACTGAAATTTTGAATTTTATGATTTTATAGGGAATGCTAAAAGCAATGCAAGTTTTGAAATTTAAAAATTGACTCAATTTCATGCAAAATTCAATTTTGAAAGTGGAAATCAAGGTTGTTGTAATTAAACATTTAATTTCAAAAGTTACAAATTGCAAAAATTTGAATAAAGTACTGAAATTTCGAATGAATGCCAACACACTTTTCAGATTTAGGATAGTAAAAAGCACAATTTTGACATGAATTTCAGTTTCAACAATTTTTGAATGATTAGAAGCCTTAATCCAAGCAATCGCTAGACCGACTTTGACTGTAATTTTGAAAGTGTTAGAATTGATGAAATCAGCCAAAATTATGGATTTTAGCAAAAAAATACAGTAAGATCTAGCTCCCGAAATTTCGGAAAAAATGTCGGGGACGATGGCGCCCGGGGTGCACACGGTCCTCGCAACTTTTTTCCAAATTTTCAGGGATGAGAGATATTATGATTTTGTTGCGGAATCCAAAGTTACAGCTGATTTGGAAGTGTTTTGATCAGTGAAATTATCAGACAAAGGTTGAATCAAGAGGGTTTTAAAAATTAGGGTTTTGACACTTAACCACTTAATTTTCAAAATTAAAGCACAGATATGATTTGATAATTTGCAGTAGAAGGGTAGATCTAAAACAAGCATTAACAGTTAAACATTTCACAAGCTCAATTACTTAAAAAGAAAATTTTAGGGTTTTTATGCAATTAACCTCTAAAATTTGCCAAAGATCAAACATGGAAATGTAATTAAGGAAGCAAATTTTTCAGATCTAACCATGAATAATCAGAATTAGGATGTTCACGTCGGGTTCACCAAAATGTAAAGCGGAAAAATCGAACCCTAGGTGTTCTCCCCCACTCCAAGGAGAGAGGGGGTCACTAGGATTGACGGTTTTCACTTAGGGGGGACTTTACATTCAAAAGAGGGGTTGAAACCCACAAGATCCAATCCCATGCAATGCAAGATTGGATTCTAAATGAGTTTCAAGGGTTGAGACATCAAGGATACCCTCTTTTGTAAAGAATGTATATAGAAGATTGAACTAGGAATGTATGTAGAAGCAAGAAAGATTCTCCATTGTGTTTATTGAGAAAAGTAAAATATGAGTTTTTCCTCAATGTGCGGCCAAACTATTTTGACATGAGAGAGTTCCATGGTAGAGGTGGTCACTTTTCCCAAGATAGACCTAGAGCCTGTAGGCGATTAGCCCCAGAGAGTCACTGTCCACTAGCACCCAAACCCAAGTTGCATCAGGTTGTCCCAGTAGAGATGAAAGAGTCGATGAAGCTATAGACTCTTCGGTCGGCAATAATATTAACTTTGTCCATCATCCAACATGGAAAATAGTTAGAAAACCCTCTTGTATTGGATGATGAGCCATTAGTTCCTCCAGGTGGTGACAAAGAGCCCATTCAGCATGTGTGTGCCAATTGCTCAGGGATATGCATAGGGACGGATGACAAGGCTGCTGCAAATGGATCCACATCTCATTCGTGCATGATTTGCGGTAGTAGATGTCAAACCCGCATGACTAAGGATGTGGCATTGACAGAGGAATTGATGGACATGTTGTTTGGCCATCAATTGTAGACACAGATGTGTTGATTTGAATTCATAGAATTTTATTTATTAGTCACTTTAAATTTGTAATTACATAAATGAATTTTCATTTATACATCTATTAAAATTGATACAATTAATATGCATTTCAGGATGTAGTAGCGGTATCCCATACTCCTCCCATAGTTACTACAACTGCAACTTCGATGCCTGAGGTGTAAATTTTGTAACATGTTAAAATACAATAGTACACTTTGAATTCAAAAAAATTACAAGATATACTAACTATCTTTAATGCTTGGTCCAATTTTTGGTTTGTAGGTGTTGACATGGTGTTATCAGTATTTTAGATGGTGTTGCTTTTTTCCTGATATCCTAATTCCAATTTTTGGGATTGTTCCCTGTTCGCAAGCAAATGTTTTCTAAGGGTTTAGGGTTTAATAATTTCAAAATCATTTGGTAAAAAACCTTTATGTCGTATTGTCTTAAAGACTCATTTGTTTGTCTGTTACCTTTTTTCACTTAACCAAAAGGGTCACCACGTCGTTAAAAGGGGTCATTTGAGCTTTAGGCTTAGGCAGGCTTCATTAAAACTGAAACGCTTTATATTTTTCTTAAAGTCCTAAGTATGTTTCTTAATGTATGCATCAAGTTCTTAAAGGTCGGGTAAGTCTTGTTTGATCCTACGATTGTCGTGATACTACAAGGAGAAGTCACGGGTTGAATACTCACTATGACTCAGCAACAAGCCTCTAGTGGCGGGGTCGGTCAGAGATCCAACAGTGATGGTTAAGTGCTAATAGTCAAGCAGTAGCAGTTAAGTGATGAAGGTACCTTAAAGATCGAGCAGTGAGGATATGATCTAACGGTTGTCGCTAGACTACGATGAAGAGTTGCAAGTCCTTTACTCTTCTTGGACTAGCGAGTGAATGGTGGGCTTGCATAATGTGAGTGGCCTAGGTGTTTTAAATGATTGACAAGTCCAGGGGAAATCAATGGTTGTCGCTATACCACGATGGGAAGATGCTAGTCCTTTACCCTTTGTGGATCAGTGACAAAGGGCAAGCAGGTGACTAAATGGTGGGCCCTCTTTGAAGGCTTAAGTGATTAAAAGGTGCGCTAAATCCACATGATCTAATGGTTGTCACTAGACCATGATGGAAAGTTGCTCGAGTTTTATTCTTCGCAGATAAGCAACTGAAAGGAAAAGCATACTGAAGACATCCTTTTGGTCCGTTGGAGTGGAAATTTGAAATTTAAATGAATTAATTACAAAGTGTGTGGCTTCATTGATGAGAATTAATGGTCATTTGCTGTCGGGGTGCCTTCATAAGACCTTGTTTTGAAATTTTAATTGTTAAAGGCATTCAAGATGATTAGCAGAGACAAGGTGTGCAACTTTTGTGAATTCTCAAGTGACAAGTAAGTTATTATGTGGCTGTAGTTTGCAATTTTGTCTTGTGTTAATATTGTCTAGTGGTAGAAGTTTTGAAGGGTTGTTTGAATAACAAAATTGAAGTAAGGTTAACCTTAGATTGTTAAAATGGAACCGCAAAGAGAATTTAAGGAAAAAGTAAACTATCAGGAGAGATCTATGTGTGATGATTTTCTGGAACAATTGGTTCAATCCACGAATAGTGCTACCAAGATAAAGGAACTTGTGCCTAAGTCTCCCAACCTATGGATTAGTGATGGTTTATATGATAAGGGATGTTGGCTAAGAGATCCCCAAATAGGAATGGTAGGTCTAGGTCTATACAGGCTAGGGTTTGGTCAACGAAATGCACCTACTCCTACAAAGAACATATGGGAACTAGATGTTGGGAAATTGGTGGTCCTTGGGGTTTTCATGGATGTTGATTTATTGACTCAGATTGCAAAGAGATATGACCCCATCACCGAGATTGTGAGGAATATAAGTGGAGGCCCCCTAATTAAAATTACAATTGATGAACTTAAGAGGGTATTCTGGCTAAATGAAGCCTCGAGCTATCTAGAGCCCATTGATTTTGAAATGTTTAGAAAGGTTTATGATGCACAGAAGGATCATCTTAGGAGTGGGCCATTGAGGGAATTTTTTGTAAAGATAGGAGGACTAACCCTGGTAGGTGCTAGTACAGGAGAACCTTTCCCTATGAATTTCTTCACCTTGATGACTAAGGGTATATATTGGTCTTTGTGTCAAATTTTTGGACAAGATGCAAATAATGCCATGCCCACTCGTTACATGCTTATGATGGCACAAATTCTGAACCCATCCATAGTAGTAGAATATGACTTTGTACCCTATCTTGCAAATGTCATCCATGAGGGTTTGATTGGGATCAATAATGCTAAAGTGGATAGACCTTTTGGCTGGTATTCCATGTTGATGCATATATTTTTGTTTAAAGGTGCAAAGTATTTTGAAAAAGGTATGGACCTGTTAAGAGAAAAAGATGGTGAAGACATGCCAGTCCAATTGTGGAGTGCAAATCTGTCTTGGGATAGAGAAGATGCCAGTTATCTAAAATTTGATAGATGTTTTGCATCTAAGCTTAGAATTCTTCTATGTCAAGAGAACCCTAGTATCCCAAAGGTTCTCCTTGAATTCATTAGACCCAAGGAGTTTGCATAGGACATTAAGATTGTGCATGATTGGGGTGACATAATTGTATATCCTATCTTTATTGTCTTTAGAGTATATGGCTTCAGGGGAACCCCATACTTGCTCCCTTATCAGGTCCCCTTGAAGATTGGTATTGCTGAAATTATAAGGCAGATTGGGGGTCTAGAAGAAGTAGAAATAACAAATAAGGCAAGAGGGACAATCCTTCCAACTGTCACCAAGGTACATCATTTGTTATTACTAAAGGGGGTTGGCTACATTTTTAGAAGTTCATCCAACCATACAGATTGCCAACAGTGGTTGCCAAGTTTGTTGATCCTCAAGACTTCTTCAATGGTATGTTTAGGAAGAAGGTCAGGTGTGGGGCCAAAGTTCATCAATTCCACTTCCCCAAAGGTCTAATAAGGAATGAAGTTAACTTGGCTGAGCAAGAGGTTAAAAAGGAAAAATGGTTCATATACAAGAAAACTCTTGATTTTGTCCAACATTTCAATAAGAATTATGATTCATTAAAGAGTTTTAACCCATTTGAGGAAAACATTAATTTATTGTTACAGTATTTTGAGGATGTCGTGCAAAATTTGAATGAGAAAAAGGATGTAGTAATGAAGGCAGACCCTGAGAAGGCCAAGCTCATCTTGACCAAGCCCATGTTTGCTAAGATTGTTCCCCCTAGAGAGTATGTAATGTACAAAAAATTGGGATACAATGTAGTGATGCCTAAGGGGGATGAACCTTCCACATCAAAGAGAAAAAGGCTAATGGAGGATGCTCCAGAATACCAAACCTCCGCAAAGAGGCAAAGATTAGAGAAAGAGGCCCAGCCCAATGAATCTTTGTATTCGCCTTCTCAATACCCATTATAGGTGTTGAGCAGGCAGTTGCTGAATAATTAATGCAACTAGGAAGCTTGGGGGAGATTTAATTTACTTATGGAGAATTGCAAGAAGAAATGCTAGAAGAGCCAGCAGGTGCTAAAATGGATCTGACTACTAAAGAATTTGCAGGCATGGAGTTGGATCCTATCATTAAACAGGCTAGTGATGAATTTTTGGCCGATGACACTTTTGTAAAGTCAGGAGCCTTTTTGCAATTTGTTTGGAGGAAGCATAAGGGGAAATTTAAGGAAGGATGTGAAAAGAGGAAAATTGAACAATCCCATAAAGATACATCTGCTATTGAAGCAAAAAAAAAGCAGGAGATGATAAAATATTTTGAGGTAATTATCCCTAAGGGAGAAAATTGATTGCAAATGATGGAGTGCTAATTCTCTCAGAATGGGACATAGCCGATGCAATAATTTTTGATGCAATAAGGAAAGAGACCAAACCCTTAGAGGGAATAACTTATAGTGATGACCATGCAACCCTAGTAATTTGGTCACTTAAAAGATAAGAGAATAGAAGAAGGGGAGAATCCTTAGGATCTGACTACTCAAGGGGCATGATTGTAAAGAGAGTCAGAGATACAGGGGTAATTGAAGCTGCTAGCATGACCTTAGAGTTTGCTAAATTTGGAATGGCAGTGGCTGAAAAGGAAGCAAAAGAGAAAGTTGATCTCCAAGTAAAATTAGAGGTAGTCCTGAAGGCCTAGAATGAAGCAAAGCTTGAGTTAGTTTCTAAAGATAACATCATTGCAGAGCTGAAGGATAAATTGGAAGGATAGTATCAAAAGGGCAAGTCTTCCCAACTAATGATTGCTGCTTCTCCTGCTAGGCCCCCTCCTTCCAGTCCTATTGTTGAATTCCCTCCTTCCCCCATGACTTTTGGTTTCCAATCAACTGAGAACATTCAAGATGAGTTTGAGAGATTGAAGCAGGCTCAATCAATTTTTGCAAACAAGTATGAGGAAAAGGTCAGGGGTACCAATTTGAAATTTTCTGACACTATTGGGGCAGCAATTGTACATTTGAATATGAGAAGAATGATGACTCTTTTGGATTCTTTGAAAGAAGGAAATGCTACTTTGGAGCCATTTTTGGATAAGTGGACTAGCATAGAGGTGGACTTAGAGTCCATATATTCTTTATCCCAGGAGGAAGTAGGTGCTGATGAAACTATCAAACCTACTTATGAATTGGTAAAAGGTTTGTCCAAGTTTGAAATGGAAAGAGTCAACATTTAAAGGAGGGAAAACTTGTACTAAAAAGAGTATGCAAATGAAAATTTTTGAATGTTTTCCTAGAGGGTTTTTAAGTGTTAGTAAAATGAAAGATAAAGAAGTATGGATTGGGGAGCTAGGTCATAGGTTGTCTTAGAGAATAAATAACATTATAAATATGGATGATACTTGTTTATTTATTCAAACTACTGAAGAAATTCAGAAAATAAAATCACATTTTGGCTTTTTGGAGAAGGAAATTAAACAGTTAAGGGAAACATGGAAAAGTTTGAATAAATTGAAGCAAAAAATTATTAGCTTCTCTTGGCCCTATGATGATATATTCAAGGTATGGGAAAGCAAATATGTTTTGAAAGAGAAAGAAGCATAGGAAGATCCCACCAATGCTCCAACATGTGATAGTTCATAGGCAACCTGAAGCGGTTAGTTGTTGCAAATGATTCTTTGGGTAACTAGAATTTTGAAGAATTGAAGACACCTAACACCTGATATGCAAATATTGAGAAGTTAGTTGGCCATTTTCGAGCTGGACAACTAATTGGTTGTGGAGGAGTACATTCAAAATTCATTTATGCTCCTACTTCAGTTGTATTTTTATAATCAATGTAACTTTGGTGGAATTATGGTTAGGATAGGAATATTATTCTAGGGAACTCTGAAGCTTGTTGCATCCATTGTTTATAAATGGATAGCAAGACTACCTAGAAAAGGATTGCAAAAATGTTGTATTGAAGCTCTGGCAAAATATATGCAGGCTTTTGTTCTGGCATTTTGGGTGATTCTTGTGTCTATGTAAAATTTTGATGAGAGAATAGTAATATACAATCAGAATATTTTTGAGCCTAGATTTGTGTTGTCTTTATGTTTGTATGGTGGTTTTTATTTCTGATTAGATAATCAAAGATTGTTTAATTAGATGATTTGCAAGGAAAATGATGGGAATGTTTTAGGTATTTTCCTCAAGGAGGAGATTTAAATATACTTAATTCATCTTCATTGATAATCAGTAAATTTACATAAATTTGATGACTAGGTCTAGCATAGGTTAAGAATTTATATATGTCAGGCATATATAGATTTAGTAGATGAAAGTTGTGATATGTATGTGAATTCTATTGTCAAATTTTAACTTGATTTTGATGACTCTAAGGCCCAGATAAGGCACTGGTTTAAGTTGCTAGTGTTCGTGACATTCTCTATGATCATGCACAATAAAAATAAATATTTCATCTATGTTTGGTTGCACTAAAGTGAAAAAGTTTACAAAAATTTGCACTGGTTTTCTGTAAATCATCTACTAAATTGTAAGATTGTAGTCATAAGTAGGTATACCTGCCTAAGCTTTGTCAAGCTTGAAGTGTAGGAGGTTTCCTTGTAAACCTTGTTAATTGTTGTCTTGTTTCATATTCTTGTTGTTCTCTTCTTTTGTGAACATAGGCAAAAGATTTTTAAGAGAAAACAAAGTAATCAGAAATTGAGACCAACAAGAATTGGTGACTCTACTTGGGATAGTCATAATATAAGTCTTATAATGCAGATTAGTGTATACATCACATAAAATTGATCAAATATAATATCCCGAGATCTTTCTGAAAGGTTTCTGAATCTGTGTTTACTCATGTCCCTGTAACAATCTTTGTCCATCATTGCATTGTTGAAATATTTCTCTAAGAGTAGCATTCTCATTCTGCAATCTCCTGTGACTCAGTTCTTATGCTTAAAATGACTTAAATTCCCAAGTAATTGGGTGGTGACTCTAAAAGCAAAAAGAAATTAGTGCTCTTTTAGTATAATCAAAGATCACTTCGACGAAGTTCACATAATGTAGAGAGGAAGGAACACCATGTCCTACATGAAGAAGAATCCTCAAGAGAAGCAACAAGGGGTATTTCTTGAACCGGTCCAGAAAGGCCAGAGAGAAATAGCTACACATGAACCAATTATTGGTTCATGGAGACAAAAAGGCAGCCATACGGGTAAGTCCTTTGGATGACTAGTGTATGCAAATTCTAATAAATCATCTCATGAGTCTGAACAAGACATTATGGGTTTTCATATAGGTTTGTTTGGTAATAATGAGGATATTCAAACTTTTCATCAAAGATTATCTCATAGTGGTATTTCTAGGAGAGATCGGAATAGCTCCAATGTTAGGGTAGATTCTTTGCCCCAAACTATAGATGGGAATGTGAGTTTGATTGATATTGACCATGATAATATATCAGATTCAGAGGAAATCTTTCCAGACCCTGATGAGATTTCTCAAGAAATTGAGGCTCTCAATAAAAGAGTCCATCAATTAATCTCCTTAAGAAAATAAAAGGAGATGGAGAAGGAAAATGAAACTAAGGAAAAACTTACTGAGAGAGATAGGTTGTTGAGATAGATTGTAGACCTTGAATTATTTACTCAAGAAGAGCCTAAAAGTAAAGAAGAGGGCCTTGTTATTAGAGAGAATTTGACTGGCAAAATTAGTTTTGTACCCAAAGTTGTTGTGTAGAATAATAGGGAGGTTCACAATGATCCACAACCTACAAAAATCTGTACTGACAAGGGAAAATAGAAGGTTGTCGAGACTAGAGGTGGTTCTAAAACTACAAATGTAATATCAAGAAGTGGAAGGGTACCTCATGGAATATCGTTGCACGAAGTTGAAATAGAGAGGATGAGAAAAGAGAAGGAAAATTTGCAGAGGGATTGGAGAAAATTGAATTAGAAGCAATGAATGCTGAATTCAAATTAGAAGCAATGAATGCTGAATTCAGAAGAAAAATTAACTACCTAAAATCCCCTACTATAACTTTCCCTTAAATAGATCTGAGTAAACCTATAACTCAACATACTTCACACTCTATAATGAAAACTCAACCAACCATGCCTATGAATACTATTCCACCTCTGAACCAATATGCCCCTATTAACCAAAATAACCCTACCTTTTCTTTTAATGCTTCTCCAATAAATCAAATACCTCTTGGACACCCCCCCAACTAGAATAAACAAGTTTCTCGAGTTGGTGGTCCTAGTTCAAGAATGAATACTGGAAATATTTGTGTTGGTAACCAATTCTAGAGAAGACCCATCAATGTTGAATTGCATAGACAATTGTTCTTTGATGGGATTCTAGGTTATCCAAATCATGTCCCTATTGAAATGAGGGACAAACTTCAAAAATTTGCTAGAAACAATGCCATAAGTGCAGAGGAGCATCTCAAGTCTTTCAGTGATATGATTAATGATTATGAGATTGCAAACGAGGATGTGATCATGAAATTGTTTGTGCAATCTCTAGTTGAAGATGCCAAGGATTGGTATAGAGGGTTGCCTATAGATAGCATAAGTTCTTGGGAAGAATTCAAGAATTTCTTTCAAGAGAAGTATGGGGACAAGACAAATGTGAGCTTCATGCTCAATGAATTTAATAATATTAGAAAATCTGATAATGAGGATGTCACTGATTTTAATGCAAGAATCCAAAAGGCAATGCATATATTATTTCAAGTGATGAGGCTAGATGAAAATGTATGTCTAATCACCTATTATAATGCCTTTGACCCAAAGATGGCCTATATCCTCAGAGATAAAAACCCACACAGTCTAAGGGATTCTTTCAAAATTGCAATAAATATGGAAAGTAATAGGAAATCATCAAGAAAAGTGGGAAGAAGAACCGATGGTAGACTATGGCAAGAGAAAAAGCCACAACCAAATAAAGCCTCTAAAGAAGAGGATAAGATTGAGAAACTGATGATTGTTGTGAACGACCTCACTGCAAAGGTGAGTAAGAATGATAAACCTCACTATAATTGGCAAGATAGGCCTGCTAGGTTACATGATATGCCATATAACACTACCTAGAAAGATGGAAAACCTATGCAAGACAAGCCAAGAAGTACACAGAATCATGATACTCCCAATCCTTTAAAAGGTGGAAATGTGCATAATGTGGAGAATACTCCTTAGTGTACAACATGTGATGGACCACATTCCCCTTACCAGTGTGTTGTAGCTCAGGCTTTTAAATGAATCTATAAGGAATAAAGGTGAATTGAGATATCAAAATGAGGATAAGCTTGCAGTAAATATGTTTGAAACCATTGTTGAAAGTGATTATGAGTCTTCACAAGATGAAGCAAGCAAGTATGATGCATTAAGAAACAATGCAAATTGTCATGGGAAATTAACAATTGATTGGCATCCTACCTTAAATGTGGTGATGATTGAGGATGAAGAAGTTAATCTTAGATGGCCTAGTGAGGAAGAAGTCAAGAACCTCACCAAAGCTGCAATAGCTAAGGCCAAACATAATTATAATCTGAGAAGTAGTTAGAAAGATGAGAATCAGGGTGAGCCTAGTTTCATATTTATTAAAGAAGTTTTTCAGAAAAAGGTGGCTAATGGTAATACTTCTACCAAAGATGGTCATGCTAAAAAGGATCAGTCTAACACTTTAGGGAAACCTGAGTATTCTAATGCAACTGGCGATTTATTAGAGACCGTTGCTGATAAGAAAACAAGTCACCAAAAGGCAGATAAGGTTAAATCCCATATTGAGTCAAACATCAATTCTGCATTTGATATTACTTAGGCTTTAACCCAGATGAAAGTTACAGTACCACTGATAGAGTTGTTAAAAATAAAAGAACACAGAGAAGCTATATTTTCTCTACTTTCTAGTATATAAGACACAGATGCATCTTCACCAAAAGGTACTAAAAAGGATAAGAAGGATCAAGAGCAAAAAATCCTAGAAATTAATGTGGGAATCACAATTACTCAAGAACCTTACCAAGTTGATCATTTTTATGTGACATTATTAGTCAACAATAGACTAATAAAAAATTGTATGATAGATTCTGGGGCTGTAGCAAATGTGATTCCATATGGGGTCATGAAAGTACTAGGATTGTCAGTAAATACCTTGTATGGGAAGTGTTACACTATGGATAATAGAGAAGTACATGTTGTGGGTACAATGAAAGGTGTAGAGGTGAAAATAGCAGCATTCCCTAAGGCCACCTATAAGATAGATGCCATAGTAACTGACACCAAGCCCCATTATGGGATGCTTTTATCTAGACAATGGGCTGCAACAGTTGGAGGAAATGTCCAACTAGACCTCTCATATGAAACCATCCCAGTGAATGGAAATAAGGTGAAATTATATAGAGAACCGCATTCTCCAAGGGTCATTGAGAAAATAGATCCTAACATGCTTAATTGCATGATTGATGTGGACCTTGACAACTTTAGTATTGAACCAATTTAGCCTCAGCTAAAAAATTTAGACCATATTGTTCATGAATTGGAATTTCAATGGGAAGGCCTATGGCAGATGTACTTTGATGGAGCTTGTTCCAAAGAAGGATCTAGAGTAGGAGTACTTTTTTTTTCCCCATCAGGTATTACTTTTAAATACTCCTTTCTATTGGCTTTTTAGTGCACAAATAATACAGTTGAGTATGAGGCCTTATTATTGGGGTTGGAAATTGCTAAGAAACATGGGGTTCAATTGTTAAGAGTTTTTGGAGATTCAGAACTTGTAGTATCTCAGATAAGATCAAAATATGCATCTAAGAATGACCGGTTAAAAAGGTATAAACATGTTGTTTGGGATGTGATTGAGTACTTTGATGCATTTTCAATTCATTGGATTGAAAGGTCAAAAACCATTATGGCAAACTTCTTAGCTAATGTTGCATTGAAAAATGATGATGTAACACTAACTGGAGTATCAATAGTTGAGGTCAAGGCCAGACCTTCTATTATAGACAATGTGTATAATTTGAAGGTGTTAAAAAATGATGATGATATATTGAGGTTTGTACAATGCATTGATGAATATGAATGTTAGAAAATTGATTGTAATGCATTTATTGAAGTAGTAGATGAGAAAGAAATAGTTTTTGGAAATGGCATAGTTCAACTAGAAACTAATGAGATACCTAGAGGACTAGTGGAACTAGAGGTTATGTTCAGCTATAGTGACAGTCATTTACACTAGAAGTCATCTACTAAGCTGGAAGAACTAGGAGAGGTAAACTTAGGGACAAAATCATCCCCTAAGTTGGTGTATATTGGGAAAAATTTTCCTTCCCATATCAAGGCTAACCTCATTAATCTATTAAAAAAATACAAACCTGTTTTTTCTTGGTCTTATGATGACTTGAAGGCATATAGACAAGATTTATTTCAGCATGAAGTACCTCTGCATCTTGATGCTAAGCCTTTTAGACAAAAGAAAAGACCTATCAACCCCCTCCTGGAACCCAAAATGCAGCAAGAACTGACCAAGCTAAGAGAAGGGGGAATTATAAAGCCTATAAGGCATTCATCATGGGTATCCAATCTGGTTTCTGTCAGGAAGAAGAATGGGGACATAAGGCTATGTGTAGATTTTAGGAATTTGAATGTCACTTCTCTTAAGGAAAACTACTCATCTCCAAACATGGAAGCTATGCTACAAAGGGTAACTGGTTGTGACTCACTATCAATGATGGATGGATTCTCCGGTTATAATCAGGTATTAGTAAAAGAGTTTGAGCAGTTCAAGACTGCTTTTACTACCCCATGGGGAACCTACATTTATGTAAGGATGTCCTTTGGTTTAAAGAATGTTGTGGCAACTTTTCAGAGGGCTATGGATGTAGCCTTCAATGAATTTATTAATAGCATAATGGTTATTTACCAGGATGATCTTAGATGTTTTTCAAAGAAGGCCGATGATCACTCTGGTCCTTTGGAAAAAATATTTTGCAGGGCCTTGGAATTTGGTGTGTCTCTAAATCCCAAAAAATGCCACTTGGTTGTAGCTAAAGGAAACCTATTAGGACATATTGTTTCCAAGGAAGGAGTCAAGATTGACCCTGAGAGAATTGAGGCTATTAACAATGTGCCTCAACCAAAGAATGTTAAAGGAATTTAGTCCTTCTTGGGTAAGGTGAATTTTGTCATAAGGTTTATAGCCAACTTTGTCAAGATTGTTAAGCCTATTTTTAAGCTACTAAAAAAGGATGCTAGGTTTTCTTGGGATGAGGAAGCAACACAGGCCTTTGACAAGATTAAAAAGTGATAGGGTTCACCTAGCTTGCTTGACATTCCACTAAGTTGATGTTGCTCAATTTCACCAACTCACTAGACCTAGTTGCTTCCTAGACCTACAAGTCCTTCTTAATATCTTATAGTGCTTTCTCTTACTCACTCCAAGGTGTTTGCTTCAAGTGTCCTTACTAGGAACCCTACCAATTTGCTATGTTTCCCATATGCTCAAAGATGGCTTCTTGGCTCAAATTCATCAAAATGCCCTCCCATGGTCTTGAGATGTTGCAAGGGTGTAGAGGGTTATTCTCTCATGTTTTTAGATGGTTTCAAGGTCATTTTTGGTTTCCTATGCAAAGGTTTCTTACTGATTTCAAAAATTGATCTAGAAAGGCTACAAGGGAAAGAGCCCAATTAGGCTTCCTAGAACCAGTTTTTGAGATTTTGGGATAAAATGACCCAAAGGACCCCAAAAATAAAATGTATTTTCTTCAAAAATTCACTCAAACTCAAATTATTTCAGTGGTTTTAACCTTCCAACCCTTCTTTGCATTCAAAAACCCAAAAATGAGGATTTCAAGGGCTTCTAGGCACTTGACTGGGAGCAACAAGTAAATATTTCCTTTGGACCTTCAAATGGAACTATTGAGGCTTCCTCTTGCACAAGAAGACCTGTAATAACCTATTACAACTTCCCAAAAGCTTGGGACTTTCATTTACATTCACCTCTGCACTTTGTGCTAGCTTTTCATCTTGCCAACTCTAGTCGAGTTGCTCCTGGGCTCGCCTAGGGCAAGATGTTAAAAATATTAAAAGAAACTTTCAGACCTTCTCCTTTCATATGTACACTATAAAATGGGTTTCCTACCATTTCCCAAAAGTCTGTGATGAACACACAATGGGATTTTATGGGGCACCCATTTTAGAAAAAACTGCTATTTACAAGCCAAAACTGGCTACTTGTGAATCAAATCACCAAAATAGTAGTAGATGATAAATAAAAAGCTTTAAAATAAATATCCTACCCTAAAACACACTACTAAGCCTCAATCCATCATTGGATTCATGGATTCAATCCATTAAACCTTCAAAGAATGCAAAAATTGACAAAAACAATGAAAAGTTCAGTCCAAAATCTTGTATTTTGATTATTGCTTCCAAAATCCAAGTACAAAAACCTTGGTAAACATGTACAAGAGGGTTTTTATAGCCTTCCCAAGTGTGGAGTCCTCCCATAGCTTTGAGAAATCCCTAGCTTCAATGTGGGACTAATTTCAGGACAAAAATTGTCATGACAACTTTTTGCAACTTTGTGCTTTTTCCACTTTTGGCCTCTCCAACTCATGAGACCTATTATAAATCATCTTATATGGAATTAAAAAAATTCCTAAAACCTATTTAGCCCTCTCAAATTCTTTTACCAACTTTTGACACCTTTGACCAACAAAAAGGCCAAAAACCTACTCAAACTCACTATTTACACAAAAATGCAAACCTAAGTAAAATGAACTCAACCTAGGCCTACATTGACACTAAAAATCACTCTTCGACCCTCTTGGATTCCTTATTCACCATTAACTTGGCTAGGGTCAGTACAAGCCA
Organism: Cryptomeria japonica; assembly: GCF_030272615.1. Lineage (NCBI taxonomy): Eukaryota > Viridiplantae > Streptophyta > Pinopsida > Cupressales > Cupressaceae > Cryptomeria > Cryptomeria japonica. The sequence goes on along the minus strand of NC_081411.1, from coordinate 438,935,903 downwards.
AAATTTGCAAAACAAGAAAGCTAGGACCTAGGTGCTCCTACACCATTCTCCCTAACAAAAAGAGATCATGTCACCTGTTGAGGAATCAGTGTTGGATCAATCCCAAGATTTTGAAACTCTGACTCCATCACCCATGTAGCCTCATCATCATTCATACCCTACCATTGAATGAGGTACTCCCAATTGGCTTGATGCCTAGCCTTCTTGGCAATTCTTGAACTTAACACCTTCTCAGCCTTAGGATTAGGCTTGGCTGGTAACTGAAGGTTACATGTATCATCTAAAACCTCTGAGTGACTACATTTTTCACCTTGGACTGGCCCCTTGTATGCAACCAAGTCTGCTATGTTAAAAACCGGTTACAAGCCTATGTCACTAGGTAGATCCACCTTGTATGCATTTTCACCATACTTGGCCAGAATGGCACATGGACCTATCCTTCTCATTTGTAGCTTTTTTGGTACTCCTTGTTGTAGCCTTGGTTTGTTCAAGTGCACCATCACAAGATCTCCCACTTGAAATTGTAGATTTCTCCTCTTTTCATCAACTTTTTGTTTGATTTTTCTTATGTTCTCCTTCAAAGTTTGCCTAACTGATTCATGGACCTCCTTCATGGACTGAGTAAAGTCCTCTACATATCCACTTCTAGTTGCTCCACTTCCTAAATCCCTCAACTCAAAAATGCCTCTTGGGTGCACACCATAGACTACTTCAAAAGGGCTTCTATTGGTAGTCCTATTTATGGTGTCATTGTATCCATATTCAGATTGAGAAAGTACTTGATCCCATGTTTGCCCATACTCCTTGGTAAGGCACCTCAATAAGTTTCCCAAGCTTCTATTCACCACCTCGATCTGCCCATCTGTTTGAGGATGGTAGGCTGATCCAAAAGAGAGATTTGTGCCAAGCTTTTTCCATAATGTTTTTCAAAAATGACTCATAAATTTGGAGTCTCTATCTGAAAATATACTCAATGGTAAACCATGTATCCTTACTATTTCATTAAAGAACAACTGAGCTATGTGACATGCATCATGAGTGGTCTTACATGGCACAAAATGAGCCATCTTGCTAAATCTGTCCACAATGACATAAATGTTGTTATATCCTTGCTTTGTCTTTGGTAAACCTACCGCAAAATCCATGCTAATGCATTCCCAAGGTCTACTTGGTATGGGAAGAGGTTGATACAAACCGACATTTGTTGAAGTACCCTTAGCTTTTTGGCAAACTATGCAAGTCTCCACATACCTTTTCACATTTTGATTCATCCTTGGCCAATAATAGAATCTATGAACCAACTCTTGAGTCTTATTGACTCCAAAATGACCACTAAGGCTGCCATTGTGTTTCTCTTGTATAATATTTTCCCTCATTGAGCCTTTAGGCACACAAAGCTGCCCACCTTTGAACAATAGCCCATTTTGTAAAGTGAAATCTGAGTATTCACTATGGAAATGATTTTGATACTCCTTGCATACTTGGTAGGCACTTGAGAAGTCTTCATCCTCTGCATACAAGTCTTTGAAACTATCCACACCTATGCTTCTCAATTGGATTTCTTGGACTGTTAAGAGCCTCCTACTTAGTGCATCAGCTACCCGGTTTTGCTTCCCTTTCTTGTGCTTATTGGTGAATGTATAGGCCTACAAATACTCCACCCATTTCATGTGTTTGTGACTGAGTTTGTCTTGGGAAATCAGAAAACTCAATGCTTTGTTATCCGTGTACACCACAAATTCTTTGGGTAAGAGATAATGTCTCCATTTTCTCAATGCTTGCACTAAAGCATACAACTCAAGGTCATAAGAGGAATATTTCCTCTTGGCATCACTTAGCTTCTCACTATGGAAGGACATTGGTCTTCCTTCTTGGCTTAGGACATCACCTACTAAAATATTGCTTGCATCACACTCTACAAAGAAAAGTTTCTCAAAACTAGGCAACACTAGCACCGGTTGAGTAGCTATTTTCCCCTTCAAGGTTTCAAAACCTTTGTTTGCTGCTTCACTCCATTGAAATTTTTCTTTCATTCCACCTCTAATGGTGTCTAACATTGGTGCACATATAGCACTAAACTGCCTTATGAATTTCTTGTAGTATTGAGCTAATCCATGGAAGCTTCTCACCTTTGTTGTTGATCTAGGAGTATGCCAATTTACAATGGCTTCAACTTTGTTTGGATCGATCTTGAGGTTTCCTTGAGATAACACAAAACCAAGGTAAACCAACTCTTTCTTAACAAACTCACATTTCTCCAAATTCATGGTTAGTTTTTCATCATATAATCTTTGTAATACATCTTGCAAATGATTAATATGTGCTACTCTATCCTTACTAAAAATGAGAATATCATCAAGATATACTACCACAAATTTACCTATGAAGTCCTTCATCACCTCATTCATGAGTCTCATGAAGGTTCTTGGAGCATTGGATAAGCCAAATGGCATTACAAGCCACTCATAAAGACCTTCAGTAGTCTTAAATGCAGTCTTCCATTCATCACCCTCCTTAATTCTAATTTGATGATAGCCACTCTTAAGGTCAATCTTGGTAAAGTACTTGGCTTCCCCTAAACAATCCATTAGGTCTTCTACTCTAGGAATAGGGAACCTATATCTGATGGTGATCCTATTTATGGCTCTAGAATCAATACACAACCTCCAAGTACCACCTTTTTTTGGTGCCAACATGGTAGGGATAGCACAAGGGCTAATACTCTTCCTAATTAGGCCTTGGTCTAAGAGCTCTTGGATTTGTTTGGCAATTTCAATTTTTTGTTGAGGAGTCATTTTGTAGGCTTCTTTGTTAGGCAAGGTTGCCCTGGGAATGAAGCCTATTTGATGGTTTATGGTTCTTTTTGGAGGTAAGGTGGCTGGTTGTCCTTCACTTACTATACCTTTGAATTTCTTCAACAAATCTTGCACTTCTTTTGGTAGAACTTGCTGCTCTTTCTTGTCTTCCTCTTTAGGCTTCATCACTAGTGCAAACCCTACAACTTCACCTTCCTCAATTGTCTTCAAGAACTTCTTTTCACTCACCAAAAAGACATTAGGACCTGCTGCACTTTTTTTACCTCCGTCAAGGATAGACTGAATCTTGAATGTGACTCCATCTTTCTTAAATGAGTATGCATTCTTGGCTCCATCATGGATAGATTGTCTATCAAATTGCCATGGTCTTCCTAATAGAAGATGGCATGCATCCATAGGTAGGACATCACATAGTACCTTGTCCTTATACTTTCCAATGGTGAAATCCACCCATGCTTGCTCATTGTGAGACATGGACCAGCTTTGATACCATGTGAGATTTTGCCAAGATCAAGAGGCAATGGAAAGCACAAATAAGAGAGACAAAATATATGATAGAAATAAACTGTATTCTATCAAGATGCAAATACTAATCAACTGGATCATCAATTGATACATACAATGAATATGAGCCTACTTATATAGGCAAGGCTATATGGATATGTGAGCACACAAACATTACATGTGGCTCAATAAGAAACAAGGGTAGGTAGGAAATAGGTGTGGGTAGGTAGGAGAAACAATATAATAGTCCACATGAGGTGGATCACCCATTGAATGTGGAGTGTAACAACAAGATCAACACCATAAAAGGTGGAAATTCTCCCACACACACTATCCCAATGTGGCACAAACACCCAAGTGTCTCATACCCAAACTACTATGTAATGCATTTCCTAAGTACACTTAAGTAAGGTGTAATAATATCCAAGGTGAATAATTATTTACACCAACAACCACCCTTAAGTGCAACTTAGGGGAATGCACTTAAGTCTACAATGCAACTAAGCAATGCAAGATGGGTCCCGGCTATGAGGCCATATTAGGTACCCATGTACAAATGCAAATGCATGCAAACCAATGCAATGAAATCTCTCACAAAGTGGGGAAAGAGAGAAAAAACCAATGGGAAAAAACCCTCCCCCAAAAGAGAGATGAAATCTAGGTACAAAGAACTCTCATAGAAGTATGTGAAGGACAAAACCCCATGTGAGGAAAAAGTCCCCCGCATATGAGAGAAGAAGAAGAAAAAATAGGAAGCCCCCCCTCAATGTGGAATATGCACCAATGATAGAATCTCAATGTATGAAGAAACTGCTCCATGAACGTCGAACAATATTCCTCCCCTTAGGAAGAAACAAAACCAAAGGTGTATCCATGAAGTCTCCCCAACCATGAAATGAAGATGGAAAAAAAATACTCATGATGAAAGGAATCTCTGAAAACTGCTCAAGTGTCCCCATGTCGATGTTGAAAGGTACTCCCTCCAAAGGTGGTAAACTATGCCACACAGCTGAAAAAGGCACTCCAAGATCTATTGGAGATGAATTTAGAACAATATCCAAAGACTCATATGTCTCCTCAAAAGATAAAGAGACCTCCTCCAAGTGTTGTACAAAAGTATCCACAATCATGTCAACCTCTAAAGAATGATCATGTAGAGAATGCACAAGAGGGTTAGAGTGATCCCTGACAACAATAAAAGAAGGATCATCTTCATTAAAGAGAAGATGAATGTCATCAATGGTGTCTCCCAAATATGCAATGTAGGAGTCCACAAACAAACCTGCAATGTCTGTCAAGTAGGCATCCCAATCAACTGAAGTTGGAAGACATGAAATATCCTACTGCATTGAATAATAAGAAGGAAAAACTATCGCACTAGCTACATCATCGGGTGAAATAGGTGGTGTGATATCAATAGAAGGAGATGAAATGAAAGGCTCAAGAAAGGGATCACATGTGAGAACCCCCAAGTTCAAATGCCCAAAGTTCTCCTCAAAATCTGAATCATCAACATAGGAAGAATCAACCTCATCAATAGGACCAAAATGTGAAAAAGAGTACAACCGAGATGCATGATCAACCACCCCAGTCACAATAATAGCGCCACTCTCCAAGTCTCTAATGATAATTGAATCATGTGTGAACTCCACAGTTTTCCTAGTTGCCCCATGTGTGATTTGATAGATGGAAAGAAGATTATTTGTTAAGTGGGGTACACACAACACATCATTGAAGGAGTTATCCCAAATGGCAATAGATCCTTTCCCAATCACATCCATGTATGTATGATTGCCCATCAAAATTTGTGGCATGTGGCAAGGCTCAAATGTAGAAAACATAGACTACGAAGATGCCATATGATGAGAAGCCCCTGAATCTAGAAGCCACCTCCCTGAATCATGACTTGTAGTAGCACAAAGAGCTTGTCCCTTTCCTTTATCTATCCCAAAAGAGTGATCCTTTCCTTTATCATTGGAAGAAGAAGCCGATGTAGACATTCTAGAAGGTAGGTTGATTCTATTCTTCTCAAGAATATTCTTCAACTCATCAATATCCTTCTTATAACAATGATGTTCATCGTGTCCTGACTTCTTACAATATCCACAAAAAAGATTGTCCTTATATGATTTCCTCTTAGGTGAGAATAGTGAATCACCTTGTTGTGGAGAGGAAGATTGTGCTCCATCTTGTTGTGGTTTTGACTTAGGTTTCTTTTGATTCTTCCCTTTTCCTTGATTACTTTGATTCCCTTTATTAGCCACCAAAGCTTGTGACTTTGAAGATTTGAGAGTCCCCATCGTGGTCAACTTAGATTGCTCAAGTATCAACATCTCCGTGAATGAATCAAATGAGGGAGAAGTGTATGAGGAACCTTGAGATAACCTATGGGTGTGAAAGCTAGATACAAAGGCTACATACTCTAAAGGAAGCTTGTCCAACAAGTTATAAACCAATTGAGAATCCTTTTTGTCAATTCCACAATTCTTTAGCTTTTCTCTTAGCTCAGTTGCTTTTGTGACATAATCTTGGATTATATCAAAATCCTTGGGATCCAAAGTTGTGAGTTCACTATCAAACTTGTAGCACTTAATCTCATCAACTTGACCATATAATTTCTTAAAAATATTACCAAGCCTCTATAATTGTTGTACACTTATCAATGTGAAAGATGAGGTCATCTGATACATACTTTCTAAGAGTTCCAAGTGCCATAGCATTCTTAGTAAGCCATTCAATTTGAGCATTAGGATCAACCTTAGGATCAGGTGGTGCTGTAATAGTTTCATTTGCATAATGAATGAGTCCTTTTTCCATTAGTTTAATCCATGCCTTAATCTTCCATGATGCATAATTATGAGGAGTTAAAAGTGGAAATTTAGGAGAACCCATAGCACCAAAATGAAAAAGAACAAGATAGAGAGAGGCACAATCACACAAGACACCCCCCCAAAATACTCAATCAATAAATCCCCCCAAAATGGTGATTTTGGCACTTTATACTTAGTGTGTATACAATGGGCCACTTGCAAAACAAGGCAAAGTGGATTTCTGATTTAAATTTACAACTTCTCAAATTGAGATCTAAGAGACTTCAACAAATACTGCTAGTGATCTAAACTAAGATCCAAGCAAAATGCAAGTACCAAATATGCCAAAAATGGCTAAATAATGAAAGTACAATTTCTACTTAAAATCACTACAAACAGATGGCAGATTATGAAAGTAGATGAAAAAATATGCACTTTAAAAAAAAACGGCACTTGAAAAGGAGTCCATATGAGCCCAAATGAAGCCTCCAAAGTTGTAAAAATTGGGATTTCATGATTTCCAAAAAACCTGTATCCTAAAATCAGAAAAATTCTGCACCAATGTATAGACCATGAAATTCTACCCCAAAACAAAAAAAATTGCTTGAAAAAACAAGTCCGAATGAGTGAGATATCGCTATTTGAAAATTGCCTGCAAAATTATAATTTATGGAAAATTTCCGCTGCAGCGTTAAACTTCAAATGCCTCTAGATTTGGCCTCCGAAGTCCGATTTGGATGAAACAAAAGGTAAAATTGACTTTCTTGGACCTCCTCAATCCAATGGTGACATCATATTTGACCCATCAAGCTTCAATAATAACCTACAATAGGAAACTCCAAAATACACAACCCCGAATAACATCAAATTTCTCTCAATTAGTAAACCAATGACACTCTAATGGCTCTGATACCATGTAAGACATGGACCAACTCTGATACCATGTGATATTTTTCCAAGATCAAGAAGCAATGGAAAGCACAAATAAGAGAGACAAAATATATGATAGAAATAAATTATATTCTATCAAGATGCAAATACTGATCAACTGGATCATCAATCGATACATACAATGAATATGAGCCTGCTTATATAGGCAAGGCTATATGGATATGTGAGCACACAAACATGAAATGTGGATCAATAAGAAAGAAGGGTAGGTAGGAAATAGGTGTGGGTAGGTAGGAGAAACAATATAATAGTCCACTTATATATTCCATCATAGGCCATTTAGGTACCTAGCAACCATAAGACTCTCCTTTTCTACCACATGAGATCTAAGGCTAAGTTTGTGAAACTCTTCTGTGTAGCTACTGACATCAAGATCTTTTTGCCTTAATTTTTTCCTCTTCCTATGAATTTGCACTTCATAGTCATCAGGGAGATAGACTTCTTTGATTTTGACTACCATCCCTTTCCAAGAAGAGATGGGTGCTTTCCCCATTTTCTTCCTCTCATCTTGTACAAATTGCCACCATGTGAGAGAAACTCCTCTCATCCTGGATTTGGCTACTCTGATTCTCTGAGCTTTATTAATAGCTTCACATTCAAAGTGGTTCTCCATACTTTCTATCCATTCTAGGACTACTTCTGCTTCCATCTTGCTAGTGAACAATGGCAATCCTTCCAGTGACTTGCCACTCAAGGCCTTCAATGCCTTCAAGAAAGGTTCTTTCTCTAAGATAGGATCAGGTTCAAGTATCTTTTCTATCTCTACCAATTCTTTACCCTTTCCTTATGCTCCTTCCACTTTTACATACACTTCTTCTGCCTTGGTCTCAATATCACCAAGCTTACTCTCCAATCTTTCCAACTTTTCCTTCAGGAGCTTGTTCTCTTCCTCCTGATCTTCCAATTTCCTTGCCAACTCAGCATTGGCCACCATGTTGTCTCCAACTAAATCTCTTAAAAACAAGGACATCAACCTTACTAGCCCAAATCTTGTAGGCTCTGATACTAATCTGATAAGGTTCACCTAGCTTGCTCGACACTCCACTATGTTGATGCTGCTCAATTTCACCAACTCACCAGGCCTAGTTGCTTCCTAGACCTACAAGTCCTTCTCAATATCTTATAGGGATTTCTCTTACTCACTCCAAGGTGTTTTCTTCAAGTGTCCTTGCTAGGAACCCTACTAATTTGCTATGTTTCCCATATGCTCAAAGATAGCTTCTTGGCTCAAATTCATCAAAATGCCCTACCATGGTCTTGAGACATTGCAAGGGTGTAGAGGGTTATTCTCTCATGTTTTTAAATGGTTTCAAGGTCATTTGTGGTTTTTTGTCCAAAGGTTTCTTACCGATTTCAAAAATTGGTCTAGAAAGGCTACAATGGAAAGAGCCCAATTAGGCCTCCTAGAACCGGTTTTTGAGATTTTGGGCTAAAATGACCCAAAGGACCCCCAAAATAAAAGGGATTTTCTTCAAATATTCACTCAACCCCAAATTATTTCAGTGATTTTAACCTTCCAACCGTTCTTTGCATTCGAAAACCCAAAAATGAGGATTCCAAGGGCTTTTAGGCACTTGACTGGGAGCAGCAAGTAAATCTTTCCTTTGGACCTTCAAATGGAACTCTTGAGGCTTCCTCCTACACAATAAGACTTTTAATAACCTATTACAACTTCCCAAAAGCTTGGGACTTTCATTTACATTCACCTCTACACTTTGTGCTATCTTTTCATCTTGCCAACTCTAGCCGAGTTGCTCCTAGGCTCGCCTAGGGCAAGATGTTAAAAATATAAAAAAAAAATTTCAGCCCTTCTCCTTTCATATGTACACTATAAAATGGGTTGAATACCATGTCCCAAAAGGCCATGATGAACACACAGTGGGATTTTATGGGGCGCCCATTTTAGCAAAAACTGCTATTTACAAGCCAAAACTGGCTACTTGTGAATCAAATCACCAAAATAGTAGTAGATGATAAATAAAAAGCTTGAAAATGAATAGAATAACCTGAAACACACTAATAAACCTAAATCCATGATTGGATTCATGGATTCAATCCATTAAACCTTAAAAGAATGCAAAAAATTGACAAAAACAATGAAAAGTTCAGTCCAAAATCTTGTATTTTTATTATTGCTTCCAAAATCCAAGTACACCAACCTTGGTAAACATGTAAAAGAGGGTTTTTATAGCCTTACCATGTGTGGAGTCCTCCCATGGATTTGAGAAAGCCCTAGCTTCAACGTGGGACCAATTTCAGGACAAAAATTGTCATGACAACTTTTTGCAACTTTGTGTTTTTTCCACTTTTGGCCTCTCCAACTCATGAGACCTGTTATAAATCATCCCATATGGCATTTCAAACATGCCTAAAACCTATTTATCCCTCTCAAATTATTTTACCAACTTTTGACACCTTTGACCAACAAAAAGGCCAAAAACCTACTCAAACTCACTATTTACACAAAAATGCAAACCTAAGTAAAATGAACTCAACCTAGGCCTACATTGACACTAAAAATCACTCTTCGACCCTCTTGGAGTCCTTATTCACCACTAACTTGGCTAGGGTCAATACAAGCCGAAATTTGCAAAACAAGAAAGCTAGGACCTAGGTGCTCCTGCACCAAAAAGGCTATTCAGGAAGCCCCAGTGCTAAAATCTCTTGACTATAGTAAGCCTTTTTCATTGTTTTCTTTTGCTTCTTACCATACAATAGTAGCAGTTTTGCTTCAAAAGGATGATGAAGGGTATGAACATCCAATTGCTTTTTATAGTAGATCCTTCTAGGCTACTGAGTTAAAATATGAAACTATGGAAAAATAGGCATATGTTTTGGTCAAGGTTGTCAAAGCGTTTAGGCCTTATCTTGTAAATGCAAGATTAGTTTCTTATGTCCTGCATGCAGTTGTCAAAGACATTTTATCCCAGCCTGAAGTTACTAGTAAAAGGTATAGGTGGATAAATAGGATACATGAGTTTGATCTTGAGATCAAGATCACAAAATTGGTAAGAGGACTGGGCCTTGCCAAACTAATGACTGAACCAAATCTTGTTAACATTGACATCAACAATGTTGAAACTGAAGAGGTTATGGTCACTAGTATTGAATGCAACCATGGTATTCATAGATTGTGCATTTCTTAAAAAATACAGCATGTCCAGAGGGAATGACCCCCAATCAGAAGAGAACACTAAAGATGAAGTCACAAAAATATCTTATCGTTCAAGGAAACATACAGGAGAAATAGAGATGTGTCTAGATGATTCCCAAGCTCAAAAGGTGCTAACAAAGATGCATAATGGAGTATGTGGAGGTCACTATTCAGTAAAGACAACTGCTGGAAAAATAATCAGGGTAGGATATTATTGTCCTACCTTGTTTAAAGATACTCACAAGTACGTCCATAAATTATTTGAGAGATAACATAAAAATCATTAGAGAGATAACATAAAAATCAAGCTGAGGTCCATAGGTGGATCTTGGTGGCCACCGATTATTTTACAAAATTGATTGAGGCCATACCTACCAAACAGGCAACTAGTAAAGTTGTTATTGAATTTTTAATGGATAATGTATTGACAAGGTTTGGTGTGCTTGTGAAGTTGATTATGGATAATGCCATGTGCTGTAGGTTTGAGGATTTCATAGAATTTTGTGCAAGTTATGGAATTATCATGTCATATTCCTCACCATACCACCCACAAGGCAATGGCTAGGCAGAATCAAGAAACAAAAGCCTCTTGAGAATCATTAAGAAGATTCTTGAGCAGAATAAGAGATCTTGGGATCGTATGCTCAAGCTAGCTTTATGGGAAGATAGAATTACTATGAAGAAGGCCATTGGTATATCTCTATTTGGATTGGTATATGGAATACAAACCAGGGTACCTGTAAACAACCTCCTCCTTGTATAAAAATTCTTGCAAGCTAAGGAATTGGAAGTGTCTGAATGCATGGAGGATAGAATGATCCAATTCATAGAATTGGAGGAAATGAGAACAATGGCTCATAAAAGGAATCTCAAAATTTAGTTGTAATCAAAATATATTTTTGATAAAAAGACCATAACCAGAAAGTTTCAGATTGGTGATATGGTTCACTAGTGAAATGCTAGAGAACAAGACAAGAGAAAGCATAAGAAGTTTGAATAATTATGGATAGGCCCTTTGATTGTCTTTGATGTCAATGGAAAAGATTCATACTTCCTTCAAAGAATGAACAGTGAGTTACACAAATTCCCAGTGCATGGACAATTCCTGAAATATTAGTTCTCATGACTCATTTTGTCCATGCACAATAGATGTAAATTTGTGTATATTAGGTTTGCTTTGATTAGGGTTTTTTTTTGGTCTGCGTTCCAGAGTTTTTCTAAGTTCTTGCATTGGTCTCGTGTTCAACCATCCCCAGTCAGAGCCACTATTATTAGTATTTTGGATGGTATTCCTTTTTTCCTGATATCCTAAAGTTTTCCAATTTTTTGGATTGTTTCCTGTCTGCAAGTAAATGGTTTCTAAGGGTTTAGGGTTTAATAATTTCAAAATCATTTGGTAAAAAACCTTTATCTCGTATTGTCTTAAAGATGCATTTGTTTGTCCATTTCCTTTTTTCACTTAACCGGAAGGGTCACCACATCGTTAAAAGGGGCCATTTGAGATTTAGGCTTAGGCGGGCTTTATTAAAACCGAAACACTTTATATTTTTCCTAAAGTCCTAAGTATGTTTCTTAATGTATGCATCGGGTTCTTAAAGGCTGGGTAAGTCTTGTTTGATCCTACGATTATCATGATACTACAATGAGAAGTCACACTTTGAATACTCATCATGACTCAGCAATAAGATGCTAGTGGCAGGGCCAGTCAAGATCCAACGGTGGCAGTTAAGTGCTAATAGTCAAGCAGTAGCAGTTAAGTGATGAAGGGACCTTAAAGATCAAACGGTAAGGATATGATCTAATGGTTGTCGCTAAACTTTGATGAAGAGTTGCAAGTCCTTTACTCTTCGTGGACTAGCGACTAAATGGTGGACCCAGCCAATGTGAGCATCCCAAGTGTTTTAAATGGTTGACAAGTCCAAGGGAAATCAACAGTTGTTGCTATACCGCGATGGGAAGATTCTAGTCCTTTATCCTTCGTGGAGTAGCAACAGAGGGCAGGTGGGTGACTAAATGGTGGGCCCTCTTCAAAGACTTAAGTGATTAAAAGGTATGCTAAATCCACGTGATCTAATGGTTGTCACTAGACTGCGATGGAAAATTGCTCGAGTTTTATTCTTCACGGATCAACGACTGAAAGGAAAAGTATACTGAAGACATCCTTTTGGTTCGTTGGAGCGGAAATTTGAAATTTAAATGAATTAATTGCAAAGTGTTTGGCTTCATTGATGATAATTAATGCTCATTTGCCATTGAGGTCCCTTCATAAGACCCTATTTTGAAATTTTAATTGTTAATTCAAGACGATTAACAGAGACAAGGTGTGTGGCTTCTATGAATTCTCAGGCGACAAGTAAGTTATTCTATGATTGTGGTTTGCAATTTTTGCTTGTGTTGATATTGTTTGGTTCTAGAAGTTCTGAAGGGTTGTTTGAATAATAAAATTGAAGTAAGGTTAACCTTAGATTGTTAAAATGGCACCAAGAAGAGAATTTAAGGGAAAGGTAGACTATCACGAGAGAGCTATCTGTGATGATTTTCTAGAACAATTGGTTCAATCCATGAATAGTGTTGTCAAGATAAAGGAACTTGTTCCTAAGTCTCCCCACCTATAGATTGATGATGGTTTATATGATAAGGGATGTTGGATAAGAGATCCCCATATAGGCATGGCAAGTCTAGGTCTGTTTGGGGTAGGGTTTGGTCAACAGAATGCACCCGCTCCTGCAAATAACATATGGGAACTAGATGTTGGGAAATTTGTGGTCCCTAGGGTTTTCATGGATGTTGATTTATTGAATCGGATTATAAAGAGCTATGATCCTATCACCAGGATTGTGAGGAATATAGTGGAGGCCCCCTAATTGAAATTACAACTGATGAACTTAAGAGGGTATTCTGGCTAAATGAAGCCTCAAGTTATCTAGAACCCATTGATTTTGAAATGTTGAGAAAGGTTTATGATGCCCAAAAGGATCATCTTAGGAGTGGGCATTGAGGGAATTTTTTGCAAAGAAAGGAGGACTAACCCTGGTAGGCCCTATTACAGTGGAACCTTTCCCTATGAATTTCTTCACCTTGAGAGCTAAGGGTATATATTGGTCTTTGTGTTAAAATTTTGGAGAAGATGTAGAGAATTATATAACCACTCATTACATGCTTATGATGGCACAAATTCTGAACCCATCCATAGCAGTAGCATATGACTTTGCACCCTATCTTGCAAATGTCATCCATGAGGGTTTGATTGGGATCAATAATGCTAAAGTGGATAGACCTTTTGGCTGGTATTCCATGTTGATGCATATGTTTTTGTTTAAAGGTGCAAAATATTTTGCAAAAGGTATGGACCTGTTAAGAGAAAAAGATGGTGAAGACATATCAGTCCAATTGTGGAGTGTAAATCTGTCTTGGGATAGGGAAAACTTTTGATATATGTTTTGCATCTAAACTTAGAATTATTCTATGTCAAGAGAACCCTTTGATCCCGAAGGTTGTCCTTGAATTCATTAGACCCAAGGAGTTTGCAGAGGACATTATGATTGTGCACAAATGGGGTGACATAATTTTATATCATGTCTCTAGTGTCTTTAGAGTATATGGCTTCAGGACTCCATACTTGCTCACCTATCACATCCCCTTGAAGATTAGTATTGCTGAAATTATAAGGCAGATTGGGGGTCTGCAAGAAGCAAAACTAATAAATAAGGGAAGAGTGACAATCTTTCCAACTGTCACCATGGCACATCAATTTGTTATTACTAAAGGGGCTTGGCTACATTTTGAGAAGTTCCTCCAGCCATACAGATTGCCAACAACAGTTGCCAGGTTTACTGAAACTGAAAACTTCTTCAAAGGTATGTTTAGAAAGAAGGTCAGGTGTGGGGCCAAATTTCATCAATTCCACTTCCCTGAAGATCTAATAAGGAATGAATTTAACTTGGTTGAGCAAGAAGTTAAAAAAGGAAAAATGGTTAGTATACAAGAAAACTCTTGATTTTGTCTAGCATTTTGATAAGAATTATGATCCATTAAAGATTTCTAACCCATTTAAGGAAAATATTAATTTTTTTACACAGTATTTTGAGGACACCATGCAAAATTTGAATGAGAAAAAGGATGCAGTAATTAAGGCAAGCCTTGAAAAGGACAAGCTCATCTTGACCAAGCCCATGTTTGCTAAGATTGTTCTCCCTAGAGAGTATGTAATGTACAAAAAAATCAGGATACAATGTAGTGATGCCTAAGGGGGATGAACCTTCCACATCAAAGGGCAAAAGGGAAATGGAGGATGCTCCAAAATCCCAAACCTCCCCAAAGAGGCAGAGATTGGAAAAAGAGGCCCAACCAAGTGAATCTTTGTACTTGCCTTTTGAATCCCCATTACCAATAGGTAATGAGAAGGCAGTTGTTGAACAATTAATGCAACTAGGAAGCCAAAGGGAGATTTCATTTATTTATGGATAATTGCAAGAAGGAATGCTAGAAGACCCAGCAGGTGCTAAAATGGACCTGACTACTAAAGAATTTGTAGGCAAGGAGTTGGATCCTATCATTAAACAAGCTAGTGATAAATTTTTGGCCAATGAAACTTTTGTAAAGTCAGGAGCCTTTTTGCAATTTTTTTGGAGGAAGCATATGGGGAAATTTAAGGAAAGATGTGAAAAGAGGAAAATTGAACAACCCCATAAAGATACATCTACTATTGAAGAAGAAATAAAGTAGGAGATGCTAAAAGAGTTTGAGGCAATTACCCCTGAGGAAGGGAGAAAATTGATTGCAAATGTTGGAGTCCTAATTCTCCCAGAATGGGACATGGCCGATGCAATAATTTTTGATGCAGTAAGGAAAGACACCAAACCCTTAGAGGGAATAACTTATAGTG
This sequence comes from Cryptomeria japonica, assembly GCF_030272615.1. Taxonomy (NCBI): domain Eukaryota; kingdom Viridiplantae; phylum Streptophyta; class Pinopsida; order Cupressales; family Cupressaceae; genus Cryptomeria; species Cryptomeria japonica. Next base: position 438,920,783 of record NC_081411.1, on the reverse strand, counting down.
ATGAGCATGTAGTCCTAGTAATGTGGTCACTTAAAAGAGAAGAGAATAGAAGAAGGGGACAATCCTCAGGATCTAACTACTTAGGGGGAATGATTGTAAAGAGAGTCAGAGATATAGGGGTAATTGAAGTTGCTAGCATGACCTTAGAGTCTACTAAATTTGTAATGGTAGTGGCTAAAAAGGAAGCAAAAGAGAAAGCCGATCTCTGAGTAAAACTAGAGGTAGTCCTCAAGGCCTACAATGAAGCAAAGCCTTAGGTAGCTTCTAAAGATAACACCATTGTAGAGCTGAAGGGTAAATTGGAAGGATAGTATCAAAAGGGCGAGTCTTACCAATAATGATTGCTTCTTGTCCTGCTAGGCCTCCTCCTTCTAGTCCTATTGCTAAATTCCCTCCTTCCCCCATGACTTCTGGCTTCCAATCAACTGAGAACATTCAAGATGAGATTGAGAGATTGAAGCAAGCTCAATCAATTTTTGCAAACAAGTATGAGGAAAAGGTCAGGGGTACCATTTTGAACTTTTCTGACACTATTGGAGCAACAATTGTACATTTGAATATGAGAAGAATAATGACTCTTTTAAATTCTTTGAAAGAAGAAAAGGCTACTTTGGAACCAATTTGGGATAAGTGGATTGCCAAACAGGTGGACCTAGAGTCCATATATTCTTTATCCCAAGAGGAAGTAAGTGTTGATGATACTTTCAAACCTACTTATGAATTGGTAAAAGGTTTGTCCAGGTTCACAATGGAAAGAGTCAACATTGAAAGGAGGGCAAAAATGTACCGAAAAGAGTATGCAAATGAAAATTCTGAATTGTTTCCTAGAGGTTTTTTAAGTGTCAGTAAAATGAAAGATAAAGAAGCATGGCTTGGGGAGCTAGGTCTAAAGCTATCTCAGAGAATAAATAATATTATAAATATGGATGATACTTTTTTATTTATTCAAACTATTGATGAAATTCAAAAAATAAAATCACATTTTGGCTTTTTGGAGAAGGAAGTTAAAAAGTTAAGGGAAACATGGAAAAGTTTGAATAAATTGAAGAAAAAAATTATTAGATTCTCTTGGCCTGATGATGATATATTCAAGGTATGGGAAAGAAAATATGTTTTGAAAGAGATAGAAGAACAGGAACATCCCACTGATGCTCCAACATGTGACAGTTTATGGGCAACCTAAAGCGGTTAGTTCTTGCAACAGATTCTTTGGGTAACTATAATTTTGAAGAATTGAAGACACCTGGCACCTGATCTGCAAATATTGAGAAGTTAGTTGGCCATTTTCTAACTGGACAACTAATTAGTTGTGGAGGAGTACATTCCAAATTCAGTTATGCTCCTACTTCAGTTGTATTTTTGTAATCGATGTAACTTTGGGGGAATCGTGGTTAGGATAGGAATATTCTTCTACAGAAGTCCAAGGCTTGTTGCATCCATTTTTTATAAATGGATACCAAGACTACCTAGAAAAGGATCGCAAAAATTTTGTATTGAAGCTCTGGCAAAATACATGCAGGCTTTTGTTTTGCCATTTTGGGTGATTCTTGTGTCTATGTAAAATTTTGATGAGAGAATAGTAATATACAATCAGAATATTTTTGAGCCCAGATCTCTATTGTCTTTATGTTTGTATGCTAGCTTTTATTTCTGATTAGATAATCAAGGGTTGTTTAATTAGATGATTTGCAAGGCAAATGATGGGAATGTTTTAGGTCTTTTCCTCAAGGGGGAGAATTAAATATACTTAATTCATCTTCATTGATAATCAATAAATTTACATGAATTTGATGATTGGGTCTAGCATAGGTTAAGAGTTTATATATGTCAGGCATATATAGATTCAGTAGATCAAAATGGTGATATGTATATGAATTCTATTGTCAAATTTTAACTTGATTTTGATGACTCTAAGGCCCAGATAAGGCATTGGTTTAAGTTGCTAGTGTTTGTGACATTCTTTGTGATCCTATACAATGAAAACAAATCTTTCAATTATGTTTGGTTGCACTAAAGTGAAAAAGTTTGTAGAAATTTGCATTAGTTTTTTGTAAACCATCTCCTAAATTTTGAGAAAGTAGTCATAAGTAGGTACACCCGCCTAAGCTTTGTCCAGCTTGAAGTGTAGGAGGTTTCCTTGTAAACCTTGTTAATTATTGTCTTGTTTCCTATTATTGTTGTTCTCTTCTTTTGTGAAAAGAGGCAAAAGATTTTTAAGAGAAAACAAAGTAATCAGAAATTAAGACCAACACAAGGGACCAAATGTCCTGGATTGATGGCATCATGCTCCCAGTGATTGATTTTTGCCTACAAGGCTATACGGTATCATATTATGTACACCCTTTTTTATGTATTATTTTGATGGAATATGCAAGTAATTTCATTTTACATTTTTAAAATTATGTTTAATATATTATCTGTACTAACATCTCATGTTAATTTTGTTTTCTTAGGGTACCCCCTCCATGTCTAGGCCTCATCCTAAGAAAAATAATTCCTTGAAGATGCCAAAATGTGGGAAGAAGGTAATTGAACACATTTTTAGTTGTACAATTGTTTGAAAATGTTAAAATTATCTTAGTTGGGATTTGTAAATTTATTAGTGATTTTGGTCTATTTTACATGTACAACGGCCATTGAGCTATGCGGATTTGTTGAATGCACCTGATTCGCCTATTGATTGAGAGAGGGTGGAGGTATGTATCTCTACTTTATTTTCTTGATTTCATGATTATATGCATGTGTACATGTGAACTTGTGATAAATTATAATCTTATAATTTTTTCATATAGGAAATAGTTCCTTCATCAATGGCGAGCCCTCCTCTGGGCACTAGAGAAGCATCTTAGGATCCAATACACTTTTGTTTGATATATTACTATGTCAACTTGAATTTCATCCTCAGAATGCTACCTGCAACAAGTTAGTTTCACAAAATACCAATGGAAATGCTATAGGAAATCCAAACTCAACCAATGAAACTACATGAAATACATATGAAATAAAAATACTAATATTACCTTCACAATTTATGTCTCATTGCATCCTAACTCCACTATTCCTAGTTGCAGATGGTGTAATCTCAGACAATGCACTAATAGCTTCCAAGATGGCATATGAAGAATGGACTGATAACTGATAGTTAACTGATACTATGATATGAAATACTACATGATTATGCTAAAATGATTATGATATATGATCATTTCTATTTTCTTTAAGATTAAAACTCATGGATGCCTAAGTTTCACAAATGATTTGCTTGAAAATGCACTTGAATTCTTTTGAAGTCTAACTCTCTCTCAACCGAAGCTCTTGATTTTATAGACTTTGAGAGGATGAGATGATGTAGCTTAGATCAACGGTCATGATTAGATCTATAGATTTGGATGGTTGTGAGAAAAGGTGAAGGTTGAGAGAAAGGGGGAAGGAGAAGACAAGTGTCACTCATCTCACCTTGAGTGGGTTGTTGATTGAGGGAATCTAGGGATGGTTAGAGAAGATTTAGGCATGATAGGACAAGTGGACTCAAGTCCTTCCTAAGATGTAGGGGGTGTTGGAGAGAATATAGGAGATGGTTATGACATATGTGTACATACACAATATTCATTAAGTTTGGAGGTTGAAGATAAATGATGAATTAATATTTAAGAAATATTAATTTCCTTAGCCACATGTTTGATGAGTTGGCAAAGGGAAGATGAAGTGGAGATAGAAGGTGAGTTGGAAAAGGGATTTAAATAGTTTAGAGATTATTTAATATTTGAGACTATAGGATGGGAGAATAACTATTAAATATTAGATATTTAATTAACTTGGTTAGAGGAATAATTAAATATTAGATATTTAATTAATTAGAAGAATATGATAAATGAATTAATTAATAAAATATTAATTAATAGAAAGACACGAAAAATGAATTAAATAAATTAATCTTTTCAAATTAACTATTTAATAGAAGAATAAACATTAAATAAATATATAAAAATTATTTAATCACTCATAGCCAATTTTATGTGTATACATTTTGCCCCTCTTTGAAATGATGTTGAGACAACATTGTTTCAAAGATTAAATCAAGTCTCGATAATGTGTCTGATGAATATTCAAAATCCTGATTGTGTGCCCCAGATACTGATTTTTGGATATTGATTTGATGATGATGCCCCCTCAAGAGATCATTTGTGCATTAAAGGAATGAATGATCTCTCGATAGAAGAAGAATGTTATTTGAAAGATAGATGAGTGAATAGATTGCAGATTGATAAGATTGATTAGATTGATTGGATTGAGATCAAGTCTGGTTTCAGGAAGGACACATCCTGTATTAGACAAAAAATGATCAAAACGTCTAGTTTCAAGAAAGATACATCCTGTAGAAGACATGATAGATGATCAAAATGTTTGTTTTTAGGAAAGATACATCTTGTATAAGACATGATAAATGATCAAAACATCTAGTTTCAAGAAAGATACATCTTGTATAAGACTTGATAGATGATAGTTGAATGAATGATGAAGATAATAAATTGAAGAATGATTCCATTGGATGATGATGCTGGTGCAGGTGCCATAGGTGATCTTGGTGTTAGACCCACAGGCTCGAGAGGCAGTCATGATTCTTGACTTGATTTGTATTGATGGGACTTTGTCCATTATTGATTATTTTTGTGATATCATTGTATACTTGGACAATTTTTATTGTTTCCTATGATGATTCTATATGCAGACATGTACTTTATATGATGATGATTATTATTATGCATGTTACTCTATTTTATGATCTATATGCATTGATTAGATGGATGCAGTGATTAGATGGATGATGATATGAAGATGATTTATCTTTCCTTGCTTTATGATAATGATCCACATGATGCAATGATAAATGTTTTTTATTTTGGATGCAGATGAAAATGATTACTAACTTAAATGATATGTAAATGATGCAAATGCAATGATCTATATGGAAATGCAAATGAATGATTGCTTTAATGCTTATGATGATGCAAATGTTCTATATGAAATGTTTTTAATTTTATATGTAATGTTTATGAATCTAAGTGCAAAGATGCAACTAAATGATCGTTAATGAAATGATAATGAAAATAATAATGATGATACACTATATGATGAATGAAATGCCCTTTATTGAATGCAAATTAATGCAATGATTTATATACAACTAAATGAACATGGATGATGATTAAAATGATTCTAAAAATGAATGCACCTATAATGATTAAATGCAAATTGTTTTTGTTTGTCCAAGTATACTCAATCTTTATTTATGACCGTTGATCTGTTAATAAAATGAAATGCTTATAATGTAACTGACAATGAATTCTTATAATGCAGATGAATAATGAACTAATGAAATGATCTAACTAAAAATGATACTGCCATTCTTCATATGCAATCTTTGTAACAGTGCTTTGATTTCATCATTGAGCTTTAAAATGTTGTAAGAAAATACAAGCAACTTGACATAATGATTTAAGATGACCTGAGTATTCCTTACATGGATTTTGATATAGCAAGTTAATACAAGCAACTTGATATAATGAGTCAAGTTGACCCAAGTATTTCTTGTAGAACAAACAAGGATTATCTCCTTTCATGCATGACTTGGAACATCCTCCTTGATCTTTTGTTGATCATATCCCGAGACAAGTTCATACCATAGTAAGAGATAAACCATAGACAACAATCAAAGAAAATAATCATGCCGCATCATAGTTTCTCTAGTCATGGACATCCTTGAGTCACATAGAGTACATGATTAGAAATAAAATCAAGATATAAACAATGAATATTGCATGTCATTCACATGTTCTTATGGTCATTAACTGATGTAATCATCTTGATGAATGATCTTTGATAATCGTTTATTACTTGCTGATCAATTCTTCATTTTCTTGAGTTTCACGATTCAGTTATTGATTAAGTGCCTTGATTGATTTGTTGCTTTGTTGCTCGTTATCTGTTTCAAAATCCTAGGTGTTTTTGGTTTTTCTAAGTTTTTTGAATGTTTTGGGATTTTCAAAGATTCAAAAGATCACCTTAGCAAAAGGAATTAGGATTTTGCCCCCAATGGAAACAAAATTATTATGGATATGATTTGATCAATATCCAAACCATGATGGGATACAAATGTATAGATATGATTGATTTTGATAAAATCTAAGACAATGACTACAACAAGTATGTCAAAGATTGATAATTATTGGTAAGCTGCATATTTCTTGCTAAATGGCTCAAAGAAAATGGATGTGAAAGATGGAATGGATAAGCTAAGATATATGGAAGCGATAGATGTGATAGGATGGAATAGATAGGTGTGAAAATTGATCTCATAGATGGAGGAACTTACTTCTTAGATAGTGCCTGTTTACCAAGTTTTCACTATCTAAATTTATTGCATTTTTTCTATATTTTGATTTTTTAAGACTTTATATGCTTTTTGTTGATTTTTTAAGGACTTTATATCTCAAGCATAGAATTTTTTGAGATGGATAGAATTGATGGGTTCATCAAACCAATCACCTTCAGGGGTAGATAACTTGTATGCTCCTGATCCATATGTTGCTACTATGACAAAAGGTCCTAGCCAATTTGGTTCAAATTTTCCCTTCTTTTCTCGATCTTTTTGATTTCTTGGATTCTCCCTTAGAACTATATCTCCAATCTAAAAAATGTGCAGCTTGACTCTGTGGTTATATCTTCTTTCCATTCTTTTTTGATATACTTTCAAATGATCTGTTGCATTTTGGCGACATTCTTGAATCAGTTCTAGTTCCTGGAGCTGAGAGACTCGTTCTTCTTCTTCTGGTATAAGACCTTGCAAAGATACTCGTAGAGAATGTATCTCTACTTCTATAGGTAATATGACTTCTGATACATAGACCGAACAATATGGAGTTGCCCCTGTTGGAGTGCAGATGCTAGTTCGGTATGCCCAAAGAGCAAGATTTAGCTGAATGTGCTAGTCTTGTCCAGCTTCATTGACTGTTTTCTTCAAGATTTTCAAGATAGTTTTGTTTGATGCCTCAACTTGACCATTTCCTTGTGGATAATATGGAGTAGAAAACCTACATGGGATATGAAATTTTTCACATAGCTCCTTCACATCTTGATTTTTGAATGGTCTTCCATTATCAATGATAATGGTCATAGGAACTCTATAACAACAGATTATATAATTCAAAATAAATGATGATATTTGTTTTCCTATCACTGTTGTCAAAGGCACTACTTCAATCCATTTAGTAAATATCTAGTAGCTATCAAAATAAACTTATGTCCATTAGAAGATGATGGATTTATCTTTCCTACCAAATCAAGGCCCCATTGTGAAAATGGCCACGATCCTATCATAGGATATAACTCTTGTGCTGGTGCATGAATGAGATTCCCATGGATCTAACATTGTTTGCATTTTCTAGTATATGTGAATGAATCTCTCTCCATAGTAGGCCAAAATTAACCCATACGAAGAAGTTTCTTAGCCAATGTTAAACCACTTGAGTGTGTGGCACAAATACCTACATGAACTTCGTCAAGAACTTTTTTAGATTCTTCTTGTTCAAGACATCTTAATAAAGTACCATCTAGACCACGCCTATATAGGATATCAAAAATTATAGTATAGTGAGAGGACTGGCGAATAAAATTCCTTCTCTAATTGTGAGATAAGTCAAGAGGAAGGATATGTTATTTTAAATAATAATAAGTTTGACCATATGAGGATTGACTGGTTTCTGATATATGGCAAATTTGATAGGTATGCTGGGATTGAATGGTAGGGGTTAAGATATCTTCCATGAGAAATTTGTAACATTGTTGATTCTACTTATTTTGCAAGAGAGATGCTATTGTAGCCATTGCATCTACTACTTTATTCTCATTTCTTGGAATCTGGGTGAATGATATTTCTTTAAAGTGTCCTTTAAACTCCTCCACCAGTTGTTTGTATGGCATAAGCTTATCATCCTTTGTTTGATATTCATCATTTACTTGGTTGATGATAAGTTGTGAATCACCATAGACATGTAGTTCTTTGACATTCCATTCAATAGCCATTTTAAGTCCAATAGCCAATGCTTCATACTTTGTAGTATTATTAGTGCATGAAAACCATAGTCTATATGATTTGGGAATTATGTGTCCTTGAGGTGTGATAAAAATGATGCCTGCGCCTGATCCATATTGTGTATAAGAACCATCAAAGTATAAATCCCAAAATTTTGTACTTACTATCAAGATATCTACATCAGGAAATTTGATGTGCAAAGGCATGTTATTTTGTAAAGGTGCATCAGCCAATTGATCAGTGAAACTTATCCCTTGATAGCTTTCTAGTCAACATACTCTATATCAAATTCACTCAGTATCATAACCCATTTGGCTAGTCTCCCTATCAATGTTGACTTTCTCAACAGATATTTGAGAGGATCTATCTTTGCTATTAGTTTTATAGAATGAATCAACATATAATGTCACAGCTTCTGAGTTGCAAATAAAACTGCTAGACATGTCTTTTCTATTGAGTAATAATTTAATTCATAGCCAACAAGCGTTCTACTAATATAATAAACTTCACTTTCTTTTCCTTCATCATCATGTTGGGCTAGGAGGGCTCCTAATGATACATTTGTTACTGATATATAGAGAAACAATGGTTTCCCTTTGGTTGGTGATATCAGTATTGGAGGACTCATAAGATATTCTTTTATTTGCAAAAAAGCTTCTTCATATTTTGGATCCCATTTGAATGGAACATTTTTATGTAGAAGATGGGTAAATGGAAGACATCTATCTGCTAACTGAGAAACAAATCTCTTGATTGATTGCAATCTTCCTTGTAAAGATCACAATTGACTTATGTTCGTAGGTGACTCCATCTCCATGATAAATTTGAATTTTTCAGGGTCTACTTCAATTCCATGAGCTGATATAATGTAGCCAAGGAGTTTTCTAGAGGCTACCCCAAATGCACATTTCTTTGGATTTAATCTCAATTGATATCTTTCCAACCTGTCAAAAATCTTGCTTAAAATGTTCAAATGTTCTTGTCTTGTATGAGATTTTGCAAGTATGTCATTGACATAATCTTTCATAAATGTATGCATCATATCATGGAAAAATGTTGTCATAGCCCTTTGATAAGTCTCTCCTGCATTCTTAAGCCCAAATGGGATAACATTCAGCAATATGTTCCCCATGCTTAGGTGAAAGCTGTCTTTTCTTGATTTTCAAATGCAATTCTTATTTGATTAAATCTTGAGAAGCCATCCATTAATGAAAACATCTCATTCCCTGCTAATAAGTCCACTATGATATCAATGTTTGGTAGTGGGAAATCATCTTTTGGACATGCTTTATTCAGATCTTTGAAATCTATATAGACCCTTATGCTTTTATCTAGTTTTGACACTGGTATAATACTTGAAACCCATTCTGGATAAGCAACAGATTTTATAAAACCCACTTCTAATAGTTTCTTCAGCTTGGTTTTTACAAGAAGAGCAATGTGCAGATGCATCTTTCATAGCTTCTGCTTAATTGGTTTTTCTTTTAAATCCACATTAAGATGATGCATGATAAGATCTAGATTAAGTCCTGGCATATTTGCATAGGACCAAGCAAAATTTATTTGTCTTTTCTTAAAGAATTCCATGTATTCATTCCTCTCTTTTTCTGATAATGAGGCAACATAATGAAGTATTTTAGGATCCTTTGATGTACCAATGTTTACTACTTCTGTTGGTTCTATCAGGATAGCAAATCTCTCCTGAAAATATGCAGGAATAATGTCAAACTTTCCATCTTCTAGTGCCTCAAAGATTTTTTCACCATCAGATACGTCATTTGTTTTCTCTTTTGATTGATCTAGTGTTGCCATGAAATGGTTTTCAACAATAGGTCTCTTTCCTTGTTTTATTTCCCTTTTGTGACTGGAAAGTTTGGCATTCTTCTGACTATGAGAAACATCACTTGATTTTGAAATGTAAGATACCTTAGGTGTGATGGGTTCAACAATGTTAAGGTACACAACTAAGTCATGATCATTGGAAAAGACACTTAGTTCAAGGTTGTCTAAATTATCCCAATCGATTAGTTCAGGATGAAGAAGGGGTAAATCATAATCATTGTCATCATTATGTGTTTCAATGTTTATGCCATAATGATCATAACTTGGCATAGAATAGGCACTGTCATAGATTAAATGCTTTTGAGAATTGTCTTTCTGTGTAGTTCACACTCAAGTGGTTCTTCAACTGACATTTTCCCCTTAAATGAATGGATTATATCAACACACACATCTTTAATACTGCAAATTCCTTCTTGATTGACCTCATTTGCATTTTGGAGTTGACATACTTGTGCACATGATAAAGAGGATTTTTTTGCTAGATTTTGTCTCCTTTCAAACTCAACTTCTTTTGGACTAATAGTCAATCCAACCTGACTATCTCTTAATTCTTCTATGATCCTGCCATATCTGGATACATCTTGTTCCTCTTTTGATGAAAATCTTGTATTTTTAGATGCTCGATCTATCCTTTCCTGTACTTCTTGTGGCATTACTTCTTTGTCTTTGTCATTCCCTTTCCTTTTTGCATATGCCTCTTTTCTCTTAATTCTGAATTTTTCTTATCTTGTTTCTAACTCCATCTTTTGTTTTGCAATAGACAAGTCTTCTTTTGTGATAGCTTCTTGGTCTTCATTATGTTCCTTACTTGATGTAGTAGATAAGACACCTGGACCCCATTCATACTCATTTGAATCTATCTCTGAATCATGATCTAGGACTACTCCACTATACCATATAGGAATGTTGTCTAGCGCAAAAAGTTCCCTGATTTCTGCCATCTCTATTTTTACTACTTCTGCAAAATCTTGTTCATATTTTGCATTTTTTTGTATTTCTAGAACTTGTTGATAAGATTTTTCTTTACCCTTGATGGTAATCTCCTTGTCTTGCTTTTCATGTGCTTCTTGCTCCTTTTTTTTATTTGTTACTATTTCTGCCGCTTGATGTAGCTTTTCTTGCCAATTTTCTTCTTTAGAAACTGATTTCTTTTTCCACTTTTATTGTGGATGATTATGTTGCTTTTGATTGGATTTTAGATATCCAAGCCTGGATTTATCTTCTTTGGATTGCGAGTGTGGACAAATAGGTTCTAAAATACCTTGATGTTGCTTACCAATTGGTCCTTTTCCTTCATATCCCATTTTTTGCATGATTTCATAACCTTTGCCATATTGTTTAATGGGAATATTGACTTCTGTTGCTATTGCTATAGTTTTATCTTCATCCTTGTACAACCAACCAAGAATATCTTTGTCTTCATTTTCTTCTTCAAGAGTTCTAGCACTAACAAATGTCCCTTTAAACATATGTTTTGATTTTTCTGATGTCTTTGATTGAATATCTGTAGGCTTTCCATATGACTTAGGGGAAAGTGGAAAATTATGCAAAGAATATTTTCCCATTCCTTCATCATTTAATTTCAGCTTTTCCTCAAAAGTTTCCCATAACTTTGCTTGAATTTTTTTGGTAGGATATACTGATTCTCTGTTATGTGGAACTCTTGTATCTTGCATTGGCTTCAAATTATTGCAATATTGACTAGAATCTACAATTATAGTGATCTATTGTCCTTCGTAAGGAAATTTTACACATTGATGATATGTAGAAGGAACTGCTTGCATCTTGTGAATCCATGGTCATCCTAGAAGAATGTTGTAAGAGAGGTTCAAATGTAAAACCTGACACAATGTATCCCTTTCCACAGGTCCTATTTTTATTAGTAGCACAATAGTTCCTTTAGAAGAACATTTTACTTCATCATAAGCCTTGATGGTTATTTTCTTTTTTCAGGTCCATTGCATTTTTTGAATATCCCAAAGCTTTTATCAAACATAATTCACAAATGTTTAAGCTGACTCCTCCATCTATGAGTACACATTTGACATGAGTTTTATTAATGGAGACTTCAACATGTAAGGGAGAATTGTGAGGATGTTGTAAGGATGCATCATCATTTTTAGAAAATGATAAGCAATGAGGAGCTATAAGGTGTCCTACCATGTTTCGGAACTGATCTATATCCAAATCTTTTGAAACTATTGTTTCCACTAAAGCTTTCTCCAAAATTTCCTTATGCATAGGTGAACCCTTGAGAAGTTCCAGAATTGATATTTGAGCAGGTATTCTTTGTAATTGATCTACTAATTTGTATTGTTGTGAAGTGGATGTTGGATCTTTTGCTATACCTAGAAAGGTAACCTTTTCTTTGCTTCTAGTAATAACATTGATTGGCTTTGAAGATGGATTATCTTTAACAATGATCACATTTACCACATCATCATATGTATAAGTGTAATTCACTTTGGCTTTCCCTTTGTCATCTTTTAATTATGATGGTTTACCTTTGTCATAATTTGGAAGTGGAGTTTTGAAAGCTAGGTGTGATTCGTTTGTCTTATGGATATTGTTGGCATATGTGCAGAGCATGATGACATAATGATATTGTATGTTGTCATTGATGTCAATATGCTGAAGTATGAACCGATATGTTATAGTAAGCAAACTGGCAAGAGAACCAATATGATGATCTAAACCGGTATTTGTGAAAAGTAAAGTAGTCTATTTGTTCAAGGTGAACCGGTATGTTGGAATGAGAACCAGTAAAAGGAGGTTTTGTATCGGGGTTTCATTTGGCATGACTACCGGTTGGTAGTCTCAGCTTTAGGGTTTCTGGTTGATGCATTCCAAGATTGTGTGATTAAACTGATAAAATCTTGTGATGAGAGCATTATAATGAAGACCAGATAAGTGTTACCACGTCACCCTTGTGCGTGTGAAGGATTTCCTTGAGGATCTTGCATGGAGATTAATCCTATCTACCTCGGGAATGTGTGAAGTCTCTATAAATGGTGAAGAGCACATGATGAGTTATCAGCTTCCTAAAGCAGAAAATAATGAACATTGGAGAACGTCTTGAGATCTATTCAAGGCTGTTGTATTCGATGCAGTGTGATTAATGGTTAGGATTGAACTGACTAGATTGTAAAACTTAAATGTTTAGGGTTTAGGGTTTATGCTACCGACCTATCTATTTCCTATAAGGTCGATGATGTTTTTCATTTTGAAGTTGTTGGCAAATGTTATGTGTGTATCCAAGTGAAGAGATACTTGATTCTTTCCAGACCAGAGAAGTGTGTTGATACCTGTAGAGTGTGATTACAGAAGAGGAGGAGCTAAAGTGGATCTGCCTTGGCATTGAGTGCTGTTATGAGATCAATGTATTACCTATTGACTTCTAACCATTTCAGCAGTTGGAAAATCCCTTAAGTGGGTAGCTTTAACAAGCTTTTGTGTAAATCCTTCAATAGGGTGACTCAATTCAATGAGTTCTTCAAATCCTCTTGTGAGGTAACCTTTAACATGGTTCTAACCTATAACTGGGTATTTAGCCATCCCTTAACTGGGTAATCCCTAGCAAGATCAGTTCCTAGCAGAACCTATTGTAATAGTCTTTAACCAAACTAGGCTCCTAATAGAGCAGACTTCAAAAAAGTTCAAAGAGCAACTTGTGGGTATTCATCCCCACCATGGTTTTTCCCAGTTGGGTTTCCACATATGTGTGATACCTTTCATGTGATGATTTAGTGTTTTATGTCAAATAGGTAAAATATGTTGAACTAGCAGTCATTATATATTTGATGATAGATTACTTGTTTATTCATAAGGGTGAAGCCGAAATGAGGTATTAGATTGTATCAAAAGCTAAGGGTTACCAGTTTATGTCTTTCACATTCTCACTATGTTTACTAGTAGTAATCTTATTTAGACCAGTGTTATTGCTTGCCAGTCAAAGTTCAGTGTGTGCAGTCAAATTGGTTCAGGGAAAGTGTTTTTGCCTATATTGATTCACCCCCCCTCTCAGTACCGGTTTGGTACTAATTGTTCATAATTTATTCATCAATTGGTATTAGAGCATCTTCTAGGTCCTCTATGTTGTAAGGTTAACTGCTTGAGGAAAAGATCCTACTCTAATGATGAAGAGGGAAGGTCCAAATTTCAACAGAGACAACTTTAAAATATGGAAGGACAGAATGAAGATATACATTAGAAGCAAAGGTGTTCAATACTAGAGCTATGTTGAGAATGCTTATGTTATCCCTACCAGTACTCTCACCGATGATCAAAAGAGAGAGATTCAGGAGAATGGGCAAGTCATGGAAGCCTTAATCAGTAGTCTATCTGACATTGAGTTTATTGATGTTCAGGGTAAAGAAAATCCCAAAGAAGTATGGGATGCTTTTGAGAATATCTATGGTGGTGATGACCATGTGAAACAAGCTAAGGAAGAGAGCCTTAGGGGAAAGTTTGAAGACATGCAGATGGTTGAAGGAGAGACCATTCAACAATATGGAATAAGAATCAAAAATGTTGTTGGAGACATCAAGAGTGCAGGTGGTAAAATAGATGATTCCAATGTTGTTAGCAAAGTCTTGAGATCCTTATTACTGTTCTATGTAATAAGGATTGCTGCTATTCAGGAGTTGAGGTCTATAGACAAGACAAAGGTTTCCCTAGACTCCATCATTACCAAGTTGACAACTTATGAGCTAAATAATTTTGATGGTAGTATTCAGAAGACTGAATCAACCTTTAGAGCATTTGTTGCACTATCTAGAAAGGGTAAAGAAGCTAGTACTAGTTGTGAACCAAGACAAAGTAGAGAAATGGATGATGAGGAGATCCTGATGGAATTTGAAGCTCTTATTGCCAAGAGACTTCCTAAGGGAACTAGTAAATACAAAGGTAAGGTCCCTTTGAAATGATTTTCTTGCAATAGGATAGGACACATTGTTGTAAACTGTCCTAATGGTGATAACAAGGACAAACTGAAGAAGTTCAAGAAGTTCAAAGGAGGAAACAAGAGAAACTATTTGGTAGCAGTTGATGAAGGTGTCACTGATGAGGAATCAGAAGATGAAGAAAGTGAAGACATTGTGATTGCAGCAGTTAATGAAGATGTGTCAAGTAAGAAGGCTCTTGTCTCCCACTTTGATAATTCCAATGAGTGGATTATTGACAGTGACTGTTCTCACCATATGTTTGGTGACCGAAGTAAGTTTCTATCTCTGGAAGAGTATGATGGTGGTGTGGTTCATTTTGGTAATGATGCACCATGTATGGTAAAAGGCAGAGGGTCCATCTCTTTGAATAGAAAAAGTAGTGCTCATAATGTGTATTGGGTAGAAGGTCTCAGACACAACCTTTTGAGTGTTGCCTAGCTAAATGATAATGGACTCACTTTGGAATTCAAAGATGGAGTGTGCAAAATCAAAGGAAAGAATGGTGAACTGATGTCCATCGGTATGAAGACCAAAGGTAACCTATTTCAGCTGAATGCAAATATCAGTACATGTCTAATGGCTAAGTTTGATGATAGCTGGATATGGCATATGAGACTCTACCATGTAAACTTTGATAATATTGTGAAGGCCAATAAGATTAAGGCTTTTAGAGGATTGCCTATGCTAAGAAAACTAGAGAATCCTTTGTGCAGAGAGTGTCAACTAGGGAAAATGTCTTCCTCAACCTTCAAAGGTAAATCTTTCACTATAGACAATTTACTTGATTTTGTGCATACTGATTTGTGTGGTCCTATGAAAACTAGGAGTGTGCAGGGAGATAGGTATTTTATGATTCTTACTGATGATTTTTCAAGAATGATGTGGGTCACATTCTTGAAGGATAAGTCTAAAGCCTTTGGAAAA
The DNA here is from genome assembly GCF_030272615.1 of Cryptomeria japonica. NCBI lineage: Eukaryota > Viridiplantae > Streptophyta > Pinopsida > Cupressales > Cupressaceae > Cryptomeria > Cryptomeria japonica. Next base: position 438,904,982 of record NC_081411.1, on the reverse strand, counting down.
TTCAAAGTCTTTAGAGCACTAGTTGAAAAAGAAAGCAGTAAGAGGATTAAGTGCCTAAGAACTGATCAAGGAGGAGAATTCACTTCCAATGAATTCAACAAGTACTGTAAAGAGAACGGTATCAAGAGGCAACTGTCTGCCCCCCAGACTCCATAGCAGAATGGCCTAGCAGAGAGAAACAATTGGACTTTAGTTGAAGTAGCCAAAACAATGTTGATCCAAGGAAAAGTTGCTCACACCTTTCAGAGAGAAGCAGTGAGCACTGCAGTCTACACAATGAACCGGGTACTCATCAAAAAAGGTAAGGATAAAACACCTTATGAGTATTGGACCGATATGACTTCTGTATTAAGCTACTTTAGAGTGTTTGGTAGAAAATATTATATCAAGAGGAGTGAAAATCAGAGCAATTTTGATGCAAAATGTGATGAGGGAATATTCCTAGGGTATTCCACAAAGAGAAAAGCTCTCAAATGTTTCAACAATAGGACTCAGAGAATTGTTGAAAGCATCAATGTTAGAGCAGATGAAACCTCTGAGAAACTTGAGGAAATTGGTAGAGAGCAAGTGGTAGATGATTTGGTAGTAACCTTCTAGGAACCGGTTGTAAAACACCCTAGTACCGATTGTAAAGTTGAATCATGATCTAAAGCAGATCATAGGAGATAAGGATGCAATAATTCTTACAAGAAGAAAGGTACGAGAAATCTCTTGCATGATCTCTGAATTTGAGCCTAAAACATTCAAAGAGGCACATAAATATGAAGACTGGATCAAGGCAATGGAAGAGGAACTTGACCTAATAGAAAAGAATGGTACATGGTCTTTGGTACCCAGACCTGAGCATAAAAATGTCATAGGCACCAAATGGGTTTTCAGAAATAAGTTGAATGAAGATGGCATAGTGATAAGAAACAAAGCCAGACTAGTGTGTAAAGGATATGCTGAAGAAGAAGGAGAAGACTATGGAGAAACCTTTGCTCCAGTAGCCATATTGGAAGGACTTTGTATGCTTCTTCATATGCAGCCTTCAAGGGATTCAAATTATATCAAATGGATGTAAAATATGCATTTCTGAATGGAATACTAGAAGAGGAGGTGTATATAGAGAAACTAGATGGGTTTTCCCTATCAGAAGATAGTGACATGGTGTGTAGGCTACATAAAGCCTTGTATGGACTAAAGTAGACACCTAGAGCATGGTATGAATGCTTGCACTCCCATCTTGTGAAGATTGGATTTGAAAGAAAAAGTGAAGATAGAAATATCTACTTGAAATCAGAAGGAGATTAGATTCTGATCTGTGAAGTATTTGTTGATGACATAATTTTTGGTGGAGATGACAAGATGAGTCATGACTTTGCAGATGAGATCAAGAAGGAATTTGAGATGTCACTTATAGGGGAGATTAAGTTCTTCATTGGACTATAGATTCAACAAATGAAAGATGGAATCTTTATCACTCAGTCCAAGTATGTCAAAGAGGTGTTGAAGACCTTTGGCATTGAAGAAAGAAAACCATTTGGTACACCGATGGTGACCAATTGTAAATTATCAAAAGAGGATGACTCAGTTTTGGTAAATGAGAAGGAATACTGATCAATGATTGGTAAATTGCACTATGTAGTACATAGCAGACTAGACATTGCACATGTAGTGGGCATTACTGCATGGTTCCAGAAAAGCCCAAGAGAATCCCACTTTGTAGCAGTCAAGCGGATTCTTAGATATCTAAAGGGAACTATTGACTATGGATTATGGTATCCATATAGTAATGATTTCAACCCGAAAGTGTTTATAGATGTTGATTGGGCTGGTAATGTGGATGATCGGAAGAGCACAATTGGTGGTGCATTCTTTCTTGGTGGTAGACTAGTCTCATGGATGAGTAAGAAGCGGAGTTGTATCTCTCAATCTACAATAGAAGCAGAGTATGTTGCAACATTTATGAACTGCACCCAGACAATTTGGATGAAGCATGTATTAAATGGCTTCAAAGTTCCTGTATCTCAACCGATAAGTATATTTTGTGACAACACAAGTGCAATTAATATCTCCAAGAATTCGGTTTTACATGCTAGAACCAAGCACTTTGAGCTCAAGTATCATTTATTGAGGGAGAAGGTTTAAAACAAAGAGGTTGTACTAGAACATGTTTCCAGTAAGGAGCAGTTAGCAGACATATTCACCAAGCCTCTATCGAAGGCTACCTTTACCTATTTGAGAGGTGAATTAGGGGTGTTGCCCCTTCAAGAGGTGAACTAAAGGTGTGTGCTCCACATCAGTCAAGTCTTACATTGATATATCTTTTTCAGGATTGGTGTGTTGAAGGATACTACTCCTTAGGGGGAGTAGCATAGTGGAGCATAGATGTGTATGCCTCCACTTTGGCATTGTTGTCAAAGGGGGAGAAGATGTGAAGTGAAAAAGATATATACTGAATTGGGGAGAAGATGTGAACTAGAAGCAAAAAGATATCTTTATATATTGCCATCAATACCAAAGGGGGAGATGGTTGCAATATGTATAGAGCATGATGACATGATGATATTGTATGTTGTCATTGATGTCAATATGCTGAAGTATGAACCGGTATGTTGTAGTAAGCAAACTGGAAAGAGAACTGATATGATGATGTAAACCGGTATTTGTGAAAAAGTGAAGTGGTATTTTTGTTCAAGATGAACCGATATGTTGGAATGAGAACTGGTAAATGGAAGTTTTGTATCGGGGTTTCATTTGGCATGACTATCAGTTGGTAGTATTAGCTTCGGGGTTTCCAGTTGATGCATTCCAAGATTGTACGATTCAATCGATGACATCTTGTGATGAGAGAATTGTAATGAAGACCAGATAAGTGTTGCCACATCACCCTTGTGCTCGTGAAGGATTTATTTGAGGATCTTGCATGGAGATTGATCCTATCTACCTTGGGAATGTGCAAAGTCTCTATAAACGGTGAAGAGTGCATGATGAGTTATCAGCTTCCTGAAGCAGCAAAGAATGAACATTGGAGAACGTCTTGAGATCTGTTCAAGACTGTTGTATTCGATGTAGTGTGATTAATGGTCAGGATTGAACCGGCTAGATTGTAAAACCTAAATGTTTAGGGTTTAGGGTTTATGCTACCGACCTATCTATTTCCTATAAGGTCGATGATGTTTTTCATTTTGAAGTTGTTGGCAAATGTTATGTGTGTATCCAAGTGAAGAGATACTTGATTCTTGCTAGAACGGAGAAGTGTGTTGATACCTGTAGAGTGTGATTGCAGAAGAGGAGGAGCTAAAGTTGATTTGCCTTGGCATTGAGTGCTATTATGAGATCAGTGTATTACCTGTTGACTTCTAACCATTTCAGCGGTTGGAAAATCCCTTAGCTGGGTAGCTTTAACAAGCTTTTGTGTAAATCCTTTAATAGGGTGACTCAATTCAATGAGTTCTTCAAATCCTCTTGCGAGGTAACCTTTAACATGGTTCTAACCTTTAATTAGGTATTTAGCCATCCCTTAATCAGGTGATCCCTAGCAGGATCAGTTCCTAGCAGAACCTATTGTAATAGTCTTTAACCAGACTAGGCTCCTAATAGAGAGGACTTCAAAAAAGTTCAAAGAGAAACTTGTGGGTATTCATCCCCACCATGGTTTTTCCTAGTTGGGTTTCCATGTGAAAAATCAGTGTGTCATGTGTGATGCCTTTCATGTGATGGTTTAGTGTTTTATGTCAAACTGGTAAAATATGTTGAACTAGCAGTCATTATATTTTTTATGATAGATTACTTGTTTATGCATAAGGGTGAAGTGGAAATGAGGTATTAGATTGTATGGAAAGATAAGGGTTACCATTTTATGTCTTTCACATTCTCATTATGTTTTACTGGTGGTAATATGATTTAGACTGGTGTTATTGCTTGCCAGTCAAAGTTTGGTGTGTGCAGTCAAACCGGTTCACAGAAAGTGGTTTTGCCTGTACAGATTCACCCTCCCTCCCTCTTGTACTGGTTTGGTACTAATTATTCATCATTTATTCATCATCTATCCACTATGATGGTTCCATTATTGATTAGATCTTGGATAAGGTGTTTCAATCTTTGACAATCATTTGTTAGGTGTCCTTTATTTCGATGCTAATTGCAAAAATGATTGTCATTCCACTGATTTGGCTTCACTGGTGGTTCATAACTTCTTGCTTCTGGTTCAACAATCAATCTGTTGGCAAGCAAAGTTTTTATAGTTGATTCCAAAGGTTCTCCAATGTTTGTGAATTTCCTCCGAGGATTGGAGAAAAAGGACTTGGCTTTATTGTTTTCTGGATTATTATTGCTTGGGATTTGACTTAATAGATTAAAAATTGGTTGTTGTTTTGTAGTACTATTATCGTCATTTCCTTCATTGCTGACATTCCTATTCTTTAACCAGAACTTGGGTTCATCATTGTTATTTTTGTTGTTGTTGGAATTGTTGTTGTATGAATTATTGTAAAGTTTTAGTTCTCCTTTCTTTACCATTACATTCTCTATTTTCAGACCATTCTCTATCATTTTGGCAAAAGAGGGAGGACATTGCATTCTTAGTTGATAACTCATTTCATTGATAAGATTATCAATGAATATGTCCATTTTTTATTGATCAGGTACATCTTGGGGATACCTATTAAACATGCATTTCCATCATTGTAAGAAGATCATAAAAGATTCACCATTCTTTTGTTTAACATTGCAGAGATCCAACATCATTATCTCATTCCTTATAGGAGTATTGTGAAATAAACCTATTCACAAGTTCTTCAAAAGATTTGATTCCAGATGGTAATCTTGAAAACGACTCCATTGATTGTCCATTTAAACTCCTAGGAAAAAGATGCATAAGGTAAGTTTCATCATGAGAAAATTCCATGCTCATATTACAAAACTCCCTAATGTTATCCTGAGGATTGGATTTTCCATCGTATTTGTCATATTTAGGAATCTTGCAATGTTGCAAAAATGGTATCATATTCAAATTCTTTTTGAAAGGATATGGGCATATATCTTCTAATGAATACTTCTCGGAGCTTGTTCCATTTTGCATGTCTTGTATCTGTTGTTGTAAAGTTTACATTTGTTCAGTAAGGTTTGATAATGGATTATCCACATAGTTTCTCCTTGTTTATTCGTGAGTTGTTTTATCACTAAGTTCTTTTCTTGTGTCATCCATTTCTTTCCTTGTTTCTTCATGACTTTCTTTGTTCATATCTTCGTTATTTAGATCATCTGTGTTTTGGGTGTTACTTACCTCTACATCTTGTTTCAAGCTTTCTATGTTAAAGTCTTGTGGTAGTTTAGCTCTAGATTTTGCCAACATCAAGAGATATTTCTCTTTTTGTTTTGCCAACAATTGTTCCATTAGCCTATCAAATTTGAAATCTTTCTCGAGGTCTCTAATGGTTCTATTGACTACTTCTTCATCAACAATGGTAAACCCAAAAGTTTGGAATACAAGATTATCTTCTTCCTCCATTTGTTGTTGTTTTCTAAGTTGTTCGTATTGGGCTCTAGTCAAAAGTGGCATTTGATTATTTCAAAGTTGTTGAAATTTCCAATGGACAAAGTCAATAGGTGATTATTGGTTTAGGAATATATGCTTTGTTTATTTTACCTCTATTGTTTGTTCGCTGTGATAAAGCATCTCTTTGTTGAAAAGCACGTCTTTGAAAAATTTCACCATTAAACTTTGTGCCGTAGCCACGTAAGTAGTGACGAAAATAGTGTAGGAATGTCCTATATTTTAATAAGACCTTACGATTGATATACAAGAATCTTATTCTTTTCTAAGTAGCTTTATAACTGGGTTTTCTTTTCTTAAGGTGATACTTAAAAGTCATAAGCATTTGACAATTTACAAGTTTATTTGATTCCAATATTGGTGCAATTCTGATTTTGATATAACCTAGGTTCAAAATAGGAAAGATATATCCAAGATTATGAACCTAGTATAGATTGATCAAGTTTCGTGATAGAGGATTTGATTATCCTGATGAGAGGCTTGACAATGATGTTGATTTTTTTACACTTAAGATATTTGAATCAATAGCTTGTTGAATGTTGATGTTTATAGAAACCTCTTGGAAATAACCTGTTGGATTAGTCACCTAGTTGAGATAGTTTCAAAATACATGATGGTTTAGAGACAAACCTACTTAAAGAAGTATCTCGATATTGATGTTTTGACACTTTGGTTTTGATTTGGTGTTTCAAGTGTTGGAAAGCTTTCATATTACCCTTTTGATCAAACTTTTTCAGCAATTTGTTGGATTTTTTCTCACTCGTAGATGATAATTTTCTTCAATTTTTTTTGACCATTTGGAACATGTAACAAACATAGAAGACACAATGTTTAATAAACAAAATGCACAAGCAAGTACAAATCTTATGGCAGGCTAAGACAATAGTTGTTGAATCTCACATGCGGTTTCCCTCGAGGCTACACTATTCAAAGTGGATATTTAGATGCTTGACCCCACTGGCTCCACCCTCGACACCCACTTCTTTAGGGCAGCCAAGCACTAGTTTCCATGAAAACTCCCCATGGAAAAATTTATATCTCTACTAGGAACCGTATGTGTGTGAGACGCTTTAGAGGTCCGACCTCCTGCGCCAACAACTAAAGGATTTTGGCAACTAGTACAAGTGGTTTTTAGTAAAGGCTTCTAGTCATGTGGCCATACATACAACACTTTTAGCTCTGTAAATACAAAAGGTTCCCAGCCTATAGAGGTTACGCTCCATAGGGTTTATGGGGAAACATAGTGTCGGTATGAACTTATCAACACATGTTGTTTGGGACTTTCGTCAAAAATATGATTTATTTATTGTGGATTGGAAGGACTCAGTATTAGCCCATTTCCATTTTAGGTCATTCCCCTCTCACTGGCCCCCTCAAGGCATCTCGGGAAGGTAGACCCTCTAAAGGATTTAATTTCTTTTAAAGTAAAAAAAAGAGTGGGTTTGGCTTTTTGGTCACCCAATTAAAGGGAGAGCATATACCCACCACTTTTGAGACATGGGATATAAGTGTTTTTTAACCTTTTCAAAGCAATTGTTGGCTAAGTCCTATTTGGAGATGTTGCTCCAACAAGCATGGTGTTTATTTTAGCCTTTTTAGAAGTCTATGTGCAACTATTTTAGAGAACTTACTAAAAATACATGCTGTCAATTTATCCTCTTAGTTAGACTAAATGAACAAGACATGATATATTACTTCCCAAAATAAGGCCTTTAATTAACTAGATGAGGAAATGCATAAAATTTGTCTTAAACACCATCCTGCACATGCAGGTTAGTAGTTTGACAAATCCAATTTCTTGAACATTCGGGCATACAAGAAAATTTTGTTAGTTGGAAACAAAAGCGCTATTCTAACACATGCACTATCTTTCTCCTCAAAATCACTAACCTATAGAGAAAAAGCACTTCTCTGTGGATACAAAAGCATGATTTCTTTAATAAATGTGCTAATCTAGAGGACAAAAGTGCTAACCTAGAAGACAAAAACGCTAGCCGATGATGCTAATGCACAAATTTTTTAGACAAAAGTGCTAACTTGCATGGCATATGCGCTAACCTGTGATGCAAATGTGATAACCTATGAGCAAAAGCATTGTCAGAATTTACATATGCGTGAATCTGCATTACAAATGCATTAATTTTACTTTTTGCGAGATTTTTAAAGGTATATGTAAGGTCCATGAGCCCCACGGTGGGCGCCAAAATGTGTTGACTTGAATTTCATCCTCAGAATGCTACCTGCAACAAGTTAGTTTCACAAAATACCAATGGAAATGCTACAGGAAATCCAAACTCAACCAATGAAACTACATGAAATACATATGAAATAAAAATACTGTATTACCTTCATGATTTATGTCTCATTGTGTCCTAACTCCACTGTTCTTGGTTGTAGATGGTGTGCTCTTAGACAATGCACTGATAGCTTCCAAGATGGTATATGAAGAATGGACTGATAACTGATAGTTAACTGATACTATGATATGAAATAATACATGATTATGCTATATGATAATTGCTATTTTCTTCAAGATTAAAACTCATGGATGCCTAAGTTTCACAAATGATTTGCTTGAAAATGCACTTGAAGTCTCTTGAAGTCTAACTCTCTCTCAACTAAAGATCTTGATTTTATAGACTTTGAGAGGATGAGATGATGTGGCTTAGATCAACGGTCATGATCAGATCTGCAAATTTGGATGGTTGTGAGCAAAGGTGAAGGTTGAGAGTAAGGGGGAAGGAAAAGACAAGTGTCACTCATCTCACCTTGATTGGGTTGCCGACTGAGGGAATCTAGGGATGGTTAGAGAATATTTAGGCATGATAGGAAAAGTGGACTCAAGTCCCTCCTAAGATGTAGGGGGTGTTGGAGAGAATATAAGATATGGTTATGAAATATGTGTATGTACACAATATTCATTAAGTTTGGAGGTTGAAGATAAATGATGAATTAATATTTACAAAATATTAATTTCCTTAGCCACATGTTTGATGAGTTGGCAAAGGGAAGATGAAGTGGAGATGGAAGGTGATTTGGAAAAGGGATTTAAATAATTTAGAGATTATTTAATATTTGAGACTACAAGATAGGAGAATAACTATTAAATATTAGATATTTAATTTTTTGGAGAAGATAATTAAATATTAGATATTTAATTAATTAGAAGAATATGATAAATGAATTAATTAATAAAATATTAATTAATATAAAGACACGAAAATGAATTAAATAAATTAATCTTTCAAATTAACTATTTAATAGAAGAATAAACATTAAATAAATATATAATATCTATTTAATCACTCATAGCCAATTTTATGGGTATACAATTACATTAATTATTTTTTACCTACAATACGTGTCATTATATTAATTGTATTTAATCTTTGATCATTTTTTGTTTAGGTAATAGCGACAATTTCTCCATTGATGGTGAGCCATCCTCAGTCCATTGGAGAAGCATCTCAGGCAGTGGTATGTCATTGTTCTCTATATTATAGATTTTAAGTGTTTTTTATGTATTATGTTAGTACATTGTATTAATTTTACATTTAATCTACAATAGACCCCGTCGTGGTTTGGCCATAACATGGATCCTTTCAAGTTTGTCTTCAAGAAAACTACTAAGCCTTACAAGGAGAGAAGAGCGAAGACATTAGATTTGAGATTAGTCAGTGAGGTAATCTACACTTCAATTGCAAAGAAATTATACTTAAATGCATAGTTATGTTGTTAATTGTGAACTATTCTCTACAAAATAATTCTAACTTGGCTTTTGAATTGTGGTTTCTTAACCATTTTTAGAGCCATGCACTACATCAAAGAGGCTCGATTTTGATGATCCACCACAAGTTTAGGATCATATAGTGTTAGTTGTGGTCATAGAATGACCAATACATGTAGACATATTCTACATTTTTGTAATACTTGTATTGACTTGGCAGACATGCCTTTTTTTGATATATGTATAAATGTTGATATTCGATCCAATAAATGCGTAATGAGTTCATTATTGTGTATTTGTTGTATTTCATGACTGCCCTTTTATAAAGTTAATTGATAATTTTCCTTTGTTATCAACAATATGAATATAAACAACAAAAATCTATGATATTCTCGTTCAAGAAACCAAAATGCCTAGTTGTAGAGTGGAAAAGATCAAATTGGCAGTTTTTGGAGAGTGTGGATCTCATTGTGCTAATGTTGATGGGGCTTCTGGTGGTATTGTCACTTTGTGGAATCCTAGACAACTTTTGGGTAACGTTGTCTTTACCTCTTGTAATCACATTGCCACTAGATTTACTAGTCTTTCTGATGGATCATCTTGGATCATTTCTAATATCTATGCCCCAAATGGGAAAAATGCTAGAAAAATGCTATGGTCCTCTATCATTATTGCTAGAATGGATTTCCCAAATGAGAAATGGATTTTATTAGGGGATTTTTATACCCCATTATCTAGTATGGAAAAGGCTAGGCCTGTTTTGGATGAAAGTAGGTAGAACTTGGAAGATATGATTAATTCTCTGGGTTTGTTAGACCTTGATCTCCTTAGGGCTAAATTCACTTGGTCCTATAGAAGAAGTGGGGGGAACCTCATCCAAGTCAGAATGGACTAAGGTATTATTTCTCCTGAGTGGATTTGTAATGCTTCTTGTAGATTAAATGTGTTATCCAAAATTGGATCTGATCATTTCCCAATTTGTCTGAGTATGTCCCCTTTAAGACTTGGCTTTCCCCTTCAGGTTTAAGAAGATGTGTCTTTTAGCTTTGGATATTCATGACAATATTTCTAAATGGTGTAATGTTGACATTTAGGGAACTGTGATGTTTAGTGTATCTAAGAAACTAGCCAATGTTAATTCCAATATCCAACTCTAGACTAAAGCATCCTTTGGCAATATTTTTCAAATAAAAGAGAAGCTCAAGAAAGATTTGAATGATGTCCAATCCCATATTCAAGATGTGGGGTATGATCCTATGGTTATGGACAAATAAGTTGATTTACTTACCAAGATTCATGATATCATTTCTAAGGAGGAGGAATTCTGGAAGTAAAGGTCCAGAGCTTTATGGCTCAAATCTGGTGATAGAAACATGAAGTTTTTTCATATGACTACCCTCAAACATAGGGCTTCAAACAAAATCAATAAAATTTTGGTGGATCATTTCTAGATTGATAAGCAGGAGGAGTTGAACTAGGAATTCAATAGACATTTTTCCACTCTTCTTTCAAATTATGGTCCTCTTGACGTTAATGCTCAAGATGAGATCTTGTGGGAGTTTAGCTATACTATCTCCCAAGACATGAATAAGGAGCTAACTAGAATCCCATCTCATGATGAGGTTAAATTTTTTGTCTTTTCCTTTGAAGGTAATAAAGTTCTTGGCCCTAATGGCTTCCCAATGTTCTTTTTTCAAACTTTTTGGAAGATTATTGGATCAAATGTTATGGATGCTGCTAGAGAGTTCTTTGGTTCCTGATCACTTCTCAAGGAAATGAATGCCACCTTTTTTGTCTTGATCCCTAAGAAACCTAATGCAAGTTCCTTTCAAGACTTTAGACCCATTATTTTATGTAACTCCATCTATTAAATCTTTACCAATATCATTTTGTTTAGGCTTAAAAAATTTCTGCCCTCTTTGATTTTGAAGCATCAGAAGGGTTTTCTTTTATAAAGATAAATGGGTTTTACATGGACCCGAAACCAAAAGTTTTACAACAACTAGCCATCAGCCAAACAAACATGAACCAACATCAAAACAGGGGAGCATCCCTAAGAAGTTATGAAAACAAAGGAAACATAGACAATCAAGACAAAACAAAAGAAAAAAGTCACAATTAAGAGAGAGCACCAGATCTTTGTTCTTCTAGATGGAAATCCTATTGATTTTGTCTAGCTCCTCCATAATGAATTTGGAGGTACCCTTGTTGCTGCTTCTACTTCTAGTTCTGGAACTGGGACCAGTGGTTTTTCTATCACCAACAGCCATACCTTCTCCTCCAAGATCTTTCACTAGTTCGATGTGGTAGGATTTGTAATCAACAACCATGACATTAATCTTTTCAAGCCCCTAAATATTGTTGTTCATGGCTTCTTTGCTTATGTCAACTAGGTTCTTGATATTTTTCTTAATCTTTGCCACAGACAACTCAACTTTTTCAATACTTTGTTCGTGATTGAATTTCATCACCTCAACATCCTGGGAGATCTTTTTGGTCATAATCATGAGTTTGTCATGTTTACTGGGCTTAGGAGAAGTAATGAAGATATCAATAACCACTTTAACCCCCACTTTGAGGGTATCAATTTCATGCTCAACCCACTTCCAACAACATTCCTGGCTTCTGGTAGCTTTCATAACCAGATTCTTCAGGTTGCCAGTCCTCTGAATCCCACTGTTCTCTTCATTGACCATGGTCCCCTATTTTTGTTTCTAGACATTGATAGGGATGTTCAATTTAATTCCCTACTCCAGAATCTTTAGACTATGGTCCTTAACCACTAGATTTTTCTTTTTAGAGAGGGGGTCAGCCTTAGAGATCAGTTTGCTAGTGGTTTTATATTTTCTAGCCACCCATCTGGGAGGATTCTTTCTACTAAATGTCTCAGGAGTGACCATCATCTCCCCTTCCTCTGCAGGTTTATAGTCAGGGTCATCAACAGGAACCCCACTTTCTTCCAAGTCCATTTCTGAGTCAGAGATATCATGGATATTAGTCTGATGGCCACTCTCAGAAAGAGGGGGCACAATTTCAATGGATTTGGCATACTCCATGATGAGCACAATGAGTCCCTCATGGAGAATAGGGTTGTTAGGATTGTCCAAATGTTTTTCTAGGCTATTTTCAAGAGAGGAGGCTAGATAGAAAGGAACATAAATAAATTTACCATGCCTAAAGTGATTTAAAATGGTTAAATGATATGAAAAGATTCTGGCATATCTGCCATCAAGTGTAATATACCTCATGATGAACTTAGCCATGTCAACCTAGGGAGCCATAAGATCTTTTCTGTTGTAGCTGCCATCAGCCATCTTGGTAACCATAGAGCGCTCCTTGTCTTTGTCAAATAAACTCATCAAGACCTCCTCCCCAATTTTCCTATCCCTATAGATTCTTTTTCCAGTTGTCACCAGACCAGTGACCATTGCCATTAGGGTTTCATCAATATGATAATTGGCTATAAGCCCTGAGACTCCCATTTTTTCATCCACTGACAAAATCCTATGTGTGCAGAGGAGAAGGGCCATGAAGATGATCTAAGTAGGGGATGATTCCCCCATCAACAAATTCCTCCCACACATCTTTGTTTTTCTTCTATTTCTTGCAAGTAGAGGGCTCTTGCCTATTCTTGTCCCCACCCATTATGCTCCTAGTCACCAAATAGCAGAAAATGGGTCACACCAGAGAAGGCACCAACCAGTTGCAGGAAATGGGCCACACTAGAAAAGTTTTCAAACAGTAGAAAAAAAAAAGGCTACACAATAAGACAAAAAATCTAGTCACCGGGAAAGTTTCTAGATCTTTGGTTAGGGAAAACCAAAAAGAGTCATTTCCCCATCAACTTAGTCAAGTCATGATAAGAGATCATTGATTAACATAGTAATCATCATGGGCCAACTCACATAGATTTTTTGGTAAAACATCCCTATTGCTCCACAATTTAGTTGCCATGTATCCCACCACCAAATTGGCCAATAGATCTGTCGCCTTGTTGCCTTCCCGATATACGTGCGATATTTTGAAATTTGTCAGTTCATTAATTATATCTCGGCAATCCTTGATCAGGTTAGATGTCATCCAGCTAGGATCCATGTGTCCACTTAGACAATTGATATTATTTAGCGAGTCGGAATTCAACCAGACTTTAGTAAAGCCTTCTCTTTTAGCCATGTGTAACCCAATGTGGGCAGTGTTGGCTTCCACATAGTGGTTGGACTAGGTACCCAGAGGGAGCACCACCACAGAAACCAACAGACCAAAATGATTCCTAGCCACTCCCCTACACCTGATTGGCCCAGGATTTCCTTTAGCCACCCCATCCACATTAATTTTGATCCAACCTATAGGGGGAGGATGCCAAAGAACATTTTGTCTACATTGCTTGGTTTTGTGTACATGATTGACAATATTCCAATCAATTTACCACCGATTGATAGTATCCCAATCCTCCTAGAGAGTAGGGATGGGATGGTCATTCTTTCTAGTGGGGCAGGAGTGGAGAAAATTCTCCTTGGTAGAAATGCAAATTCTAGTAGCCACAACAAAAGTAGGAGTTTCCAAATCCCTAAAGACTATTGTTTCTTTCTTCCCAGATGTCCCAGGTAATATGCAGAAGAGATAAGTTCCAGAGAACTCCTAAGGCCCAATTATTAGAGGGCCATTTCAATTCAAACCACATCCACTGGATAGTATCAAGGAAGACCTAGTCAATGTTCCAAATGTTAAAGAAGTGATTCCAGATATCCTTGGCATAAGCGCAATGAAGTAGCAGATGACTAGCATTTTCCTCTGCCTCTTTACAGAGAAAGCATATATTGGTAAGAGAAGTACCTCTTTTGCAAAGATTGTCAATGGTGGAGATCTTACCCTACATAAACAACCAGAAGAAAATGTTAATTTTAGTAATTAAGTGCTTGTTCCAGATACCAACCTGAAAAGAGGGGGGGAGACGCTTCTAGAGATGAACTTATAGGCATCAAAAATCTTGAACTTCCCAGAAGAGGAGAAATTCTAGTACACTTCATCCTCCCCTTGAGAGTGGGGGATGTGAATACAATTCAACTAGGTTTGCATAGGAAACAGAGCATTATCCATAGAAATGAGGTCCAACCAACCTACATTTCTAATATAATCAAACACCCAGATGCCAATTTTTTAGAGACGTAATTCTTTGAAGGGAAGATCCCAAATAGAGTCTGATAGGGGGCCATCACCAATCCACCAGTCATCCCAAAATCTGATTCTAGTACCATTCCCCAACATCCATCTGCAACCATGCAGCATAACTTTGGAGGAGCCAATGAAATTGCTCCATAAATTAGAAACTACGTTGGGAAGATCATAAGTTTCCAGAGTTTTTTTGATATCAAGTATGTGGTATTTATGTTTGAATATGTCAATCCATTCATTATTCTCTTTAAGATATCTCCATAGTTGTTTGGCCACCAGGGCTTTATTGAAATCTCTCAGATTTTAGATATCCAAACCTCCCATGGATTTGGGAATGCAAACTTGATTCCAAGCCACAAGGTGTAATCTATTCTTAGATTCAGTTCCAGTCCACAATTTGTTGTTTCGAATTCTTTCCAATTTATCAGCAATTTTGGCTGGGATTTTGAATAGACTAATAGCATAAACTAGGAGACTCTCTATCAGAATGGGTTTGTTCCTAGTAGACAGATTTTGGATTTTATTATTGTTTTCCATGAGAATATCCATTCTTTGTTTTTCAATAAGAAGGCAAGCTTCTTGTTGAAGTTGGATCTCCTCAAAGCTTATGATCGGGTCAATTGGAATTTTTTGTTTAAAGTTCTTCAATCCTTTGGTTTTGGTAACCATTTCATCCAGCTTGTCAATCAGTGTTTTACCACTCTCAAATTTTTGGTTTTGGTCAATGGTTCAGCATCTAGTTTCTTCTTGGTGTCAAGGGGTATTAGACAGGGGGATCCTCTCTCCCCATTTCTCTTTATTCTAATGAATGAAGCTTTCAGCAAAATTATCCAAAGAGATATCAGGAAGAGCAATCTGAGGGGTTTACGGTCTTCTTCCCAAGCTACTATTTTCTCCCACCAGCAATTTCTTGATGATACACTACTGAAGGGGTAAAGTTTGATTAAAGAAGAAAATATTATTAAATCTATCCTGGATACATATGAGAGAGGATTGGGGCAAAAATTTAGTCTCTCCAAAAGCTCCATTTTCTTCATGAATACTCCCGAGCATAGAAAAATGAAGATTGCCAATATTTTGTGCTGCAAGATGGATGCTCTCCCAGATTCGTATTTGGGTCTACCCTTGTGTGTGGGACCTACCCCGGACTCCTTTTGGTCTAGTCTGATTGATATATTTCAAATGAAGCTAGCTGGCTAGAAAGGAGCTTTGTTAAGCCAAATGGGTAAATTTTAGTTAATTAAGGCTTCGCTTCAGAAGCTTCCCATCTATGTTATGATTCTATTTAAAATCCTGACCAAATTTGCTGATAGAATGGAAAGAATGTAGAAGTACTTCTTATGGTTGGGTACTAAATCCAATAGTAGGCTTCATTTGGTTGCATGGGATTAGGTTTATTTGCCTAGAAATAATGGAGGCCTGGATATTAAACATTTGAGAGACTTTAATAGAGCTTTAATGGCTAAGTAGTTATGGACATGTTTAAAGGAGAATAATGAATGGATTGATATTTTCAAGGACAAATACCAAAATAATGGTTTCCAAAGAATGCTGGAAAATTATTCCCTCCCAACTTCTACCTCTGATCTTTGGAACAACTTCTTCAGATCCACTCCCATTATTTCTTAGGGATGCCGATGGATTCTAGGAAATGGTAGAGATATAAGGTTTTGGGATGATTGGTGGACAGGAGAGGGACCTTCATCTAATTCAGTGTGGACTTCACAATTCAAAGAGAAATGCATTAGTCTGATTGGAACTTGGGTTGCAGATTATATCAGTAATGGAGTTTAGGTGGACCTTAGAAGCTTGGATGCTTATTTGTCTTCTTTGCATTCTTGGCTAAACTTGATTATCATTCCATCCTCTTTGGTGGTAGATGCTTTCAGAATCATCACCAAGTCTTAAATTCTCCTCCCCCTTTTGGGTTGGAGTTTGGAATAAACTATTAATTCCTAAAGTTAATTATCTTCTTCTAATTATTCATACAAAACAAGATCTCTACCATTGATAATCTCTATAAACATGGGATCCCCATCACTAATAGATGTTTTTTATGTAAAGAAGAAGCTTAAAATGTTGATCATCTACTCTTACATTTCTCCTATGCTAGGGAAATTTGTGCCTTCTTTCTCAACCTATGGAAAATATTATTTGGGTCCCCCCTGATTATATACAAAAATCCTAGTACCAATAGAAGTGCCCTTATGACAACCATGTGATTGGTATTCTATGGAACTTATCCCTACCTCACATTTCTTGGGGTTTGTGGAAGGAAAGAAATAATAGGGTTTTTCAGAGATATGGAGTCCATTTCTCTTGTTGAGGCTATTAGAATAAGGAATGCTATTAGGGAAATCTTTCTTAATTACTGTCCTAGTAGGAAAAATGATCCTCCACATGAGTCTAGCTAGGAGGAATGGGATACTATAAAGTGATGGCAGAAATGTTGGAATATATATATCCATGTTTATAAAATTAAACATATCAGAGAGAATGTTTTATGGAATGTGCCCCTTTCGGGATGGATCAAAATTAATATCGACGAGGCGGCCAAAGGAAATCCTAGGTTGGATTGTTGTGGGAGAGTGGTGAGGAACCATTTGGGTTTGTTGGTCTCTATGGTGGTGCTCTCTTTGGGCACCTAGACTAATTATTTTATGGAGGCTAATGCCACCTACATAGGACTACACATGGTGACCGAGGAGGGGTTCAAATGGGTCTAGCTGGAATGTGACTTGCTTAACATTGTTAAGTTCATTAAGGGGTGTATAGTGCCTAGCTAGACTACTTCAAACTTAATCAAGGACCACCTTGAAATGATTGCTTCCCTGTAGGATTTCAAGATCTTGCACATTTTCTGAGAAGGAAAAAAACCGGTAGATCATTTGGCCAACTTGGCGGTGGATAACGTGGTGGTTAAATGGTGGAGAGGAAGGTAAAATTTCCCAAAAACTTTGTGCGACCTATCATGAAATGATGTCAAGATCTTCAGCCTTTCCAATAAAATTAATGATGAAAGATTATGATGGGATGGGAGCTGTTGGGGTGGTATTTTGAATTATTACCATTTTGAGAAGTTTTAGAACATTCAGTTTGCCTTGTTTCTGGTTTGGTTTCCTCCTGGTTTTTTTGGAGTCTTCTTGTCTGAATTGTTCAAGCCACAAAATGGGAGGTGAAAAGAATAGGTTTGAACCCATAACCTATGATAAGTGGCAGAAGAATAAGGATGTTTGGGAGGAAATTTCTAACAGTGGGATGGTGCCCTTTTGGAGAGACTACATGGTCATTCTGCCATTGTTACAGAAAGCTTTGTTAAAGGTTGGAATAAGGGTGTGTTGACTACCTTTGGTGCGTAGTTTAAAGTCAATGAAACCCTAGTTGTCACTATTACTAGTATGGATATGAAAGGAAGGAAATTCTATAGAGATGGGAAGTCATGTGAGGAGGCTATTGCTGACTTTTATGATAAGGAAAAGGAATGATAGAGGGTTATGAAAATGATGAACAATGGCTATAATAGGAAAGAGTTGATTTCCCTCTAAGATGATATGGTAGAATTCATAATGAGGTACATCACCCTGGATGGTAGATATGCTAGCATTTTATCACATCATTTTACTATCTTAAATAATTTTAGGCATGGTAGAATTATTTCTATCCCCTTCTATTTGGTTTCATCCTTGGAGAATAGTTTAGTTAAACATTTTGAAAACCAAGATAACCTTGTGATTCATGAAGGGCTTATCTTATTGATTATGGAGTATGCCCAAGCTCATGAATTGAAACCCTCCCCCAATTATAAAACACACATTTCCTCCTCTAACCCTGATGTGTTGTTTATTTCTGACATGAAGATGGATGAGGATGATAGTGGTACTGCCATGGATTAGCATGATATCAAGGATACAGAGGACCCTGAGTATAGACCAAAGAAAGAAGGGGAGCTTATGGTGACCCTAGGAACTAATAGTAGAAGGAAAATCAATCCTCCAAGGTGGGCAGCGAGTAAGTTCAAATATAGTAGTAGGAAAATGCAAGACTTGGAGCCCCCCACCAAAAAGAAAATGAAATTAACCAAATCTAGTGGGTCCAAAGTCCTGGACCACGTGATTAGGTTGGACATCCCCATCAATGTAGATGATGATAAATATAGGTTTGTGAATAATGAAAATATAGGCAATAAAAAGGAGAAGATGGTGGTGGGAAATACTCTTTTGGAGGCTACTAGAAGTCAGGAGAACTCTTGGAAGTGGGTGGATAAGGAAATTGGATCCTTGAAAGATGGGATTAAGGGAATTATTTTTATTTTCACATAATCCCTAGGCCCAATATAAATGAGAAGATCATGAGCATGATCCAGAAGATTTCTCAGGATGTTGAAACTATGAAGGTCATTCATGAGCATAAAATTGAGAAACTAGAAGAGTATGTGAGTGAGATCAAGGAAAACATGAACAATCTGGTGGAAATTAGTAGGGAGGCAATGAACAATAGTGTTAATGGTTTGGAGAAAATTAATTCCATGATGAATGACTATAGAACTAGGACCATTGCCAGTGACCCTCCCTTGGGGGAAAAGAAGGAAAGGAATGCCTCAGAGGATGGACAAAGTGTTGGTGGTGGGAAGACTAGCTTGGGTCCTTGCACTAGAACCAGGAGCCAAAGCCAGGACCAAGGAACCTCTAGATTCATCATGGAGGAGTTGGATAAAATTAATAAGAGGATTATTCAAAAAAATATTAAATTGGTGCACTCTCTTAGTTGAGTGCTTTGCCCTATTTTTTTTCTCTGTTGTTTTGGTTTTCTTGGCTTATGGTCTATGTGGGGTTTGTCCCTTTTTTTTCTTAGTTTTATCTTTTGGTTGGTTGTTGGCCTTGGTTTGTAATACTCTGGGTTTTAGATCCTTGTAAAACCTATTTATCTTTATCAAAAATAAAAATCTATAATATAAAACATTTCAATCATGGAATATAATTTGATAATATTTCTCTAAAATGTTGAATTAACCCTACAAAACTCCTTGTATTGAGTTCATTATTGTGTATTCGTTGTATTTGGTGGCTTCCCTTTTATAAATTTAAATAAATATTTTCCTATGTAATCAATAATATGAATATAAACAACAAAAATCAGAAATATTAATATAAACAACAATATGTGTGTGGTGTGAGAGCACCCTCACGCTCGCAATGGTCAAATTTTGGTTCTCATGTTTGGGGTCATTTGGATCAAAGATGTTAAAGTTGCTCAATTATTGTCAAAGTTGCTCAATTATCATTAAAGTTGTCAAAGTTATCAAAGTTTGGCTTCATTTGGATAAAAGATGTAAAAGTTTCTCAGTCGTTGTCAAAGTTGCTCACTTGTTGCCAAAGTTGCTCAGTTGTCAAAGTTGTTAAAGTTGTAAGATAGGCAAGAATTGATTTGGTTTGTCACGTGCAAAAACTGACATCATGAGAACATCTAGGTGGGAAGGTTTACACTAGGCATGCTCCTCTCATTCATCCCAAAGCATCGGAACATCGAGAGTCATACCCTACCGACACGATCTCTCAAGTGTCCTGAGTCTAAAAAATTGTCAAACTTTGACAGACCATTTCTTCCAATCCAGGACACATATCATTAATTTGTCTAAACCTGTGGGGTCAAGTGAGGCTCTTCTACAATAGCCTATCTCATTTTCTAACAACTCGGAGCCATTTTCAATCGGTAGCATTTTTTCACCTACTACAAAAATTGTCAG
The DNA here is from genome assembly GCF_030272615.1 of Cryptomeria japonica. NCBI lineage: Eukaryota > Viridiplantae > Streptophyta > Pinopsida > Cupressales > Cupressaceae > Cryptomeria > Cryptomeria japonica. The sequence goes on along the minus strand of NC_081411.1, from coordinate 438,884,801 downwards.
TTGCGTTCAATGCAAAGTTGCAAGACAGGCTAGAATTGTTTCGGTTTGTCCTGTGCACAAACCAACACCATGATCACATCCATGTGGGAAGTTTTATGCTATAAATACTCCTCTCATATATCCCAAATCCCTAGAACATTGAGAATCATACCCTACCGACCTGATCTCTCAAGTGCCCTGAGTCCAAAAAATTGTCAAACTTTGAGGGACTATTTCTTCCAATCCACGACACATATGATCAATCTGTTTGAACCTATGGGGTCACATGAGGATCCTTTACAATTGCCTATCTTGGTTTCTAACAACTTGGAGCCATTTTTAATTGGTATTTTTTTTTTCCTGTTGCAAAAATCATTAGTTGCATGCAATGCTAAGTTGTAAGATAGGCTAGAATTTATTCGGTTAGTCCTGTGCACAAACCAACATCATGAGAATGTCTAGTTGGGTAGATTTATACTAATAATTCTCCTCTCATGCATTCCAAAGTGTCAGAATGTCAAGAGTCATGCCCTATCGATGCGATATCTCAAGTGCCCTGAGTCCAAAAAATTATCAAACTTTGACAGACTATTTCTTCCAATCCAAGACACATATGATCAATCCTTTTGAACCTGTGGGGTCATGTGAGGATCCTCTATAATTTCCTATCTTGGTTTCTGCTCATGTCATGATGATAAACCCTATTGGGTACTCAATACCCTCTCTGTCAATGATTGTGGTTGTCAATATTCTTTTAGGCTCAACACAATGACACAAATACTAATTCGTTCCTTCTTCATTGTTCTCTTATGCAACAACTGCATACACATGACCCACATTTTATAAAGTGATAATTAATACCAGAAATAAAGTGTGATGTACAACAAAATAAACCAAAAAGAATACTTGCAAAAAAATTAACTCAAAAAATCACCTGAATCAACTAGGTCGGATACATGGTCAAAATCCACTGATGTCTCCATCTAGATCAATTGTAGTTCTTTAGGAATTTGATATGTATCAATGGGAACCAATGGTCTACAAGATCATTTGTCAACCCACTCTTGTGATTCACATTCTTCCCACAAACAATACATGCATAAAGAGCATAAATATACCATCTGTCTCGTATAAATTACTAGTAAACTTGCATTTGAACTCATCACTCAATCTTGCAACTGTACAATAATCTAAATAGTTTTCAATGTTAGATTCAGTGATCAACCAAAAATATCTATGAACCATTGACGTACTTGGATTACCTCGACCCATCGTAGAGTTACACCATCACACAATTTTTCCTACATCTATCAACTCAGCACCACCTTCGTACTTCAATTCTTGTCTATATAGGGCTCTTTTTACACATGCTCTTGCACCATCATGCTCTCCCTTACCATGTCTAGCCTTAGTGAAATTCCAAAAATATTGTACACCACTTGTCATATGCATCCTTCTCAACCAATAAAAAATCCTTGCATTCTTGAATTTTGCCATGCAATTATCTGACCATATTAAGTGTCACTTGTATTATATGTTTCTTTCCTTTAAATTATCATAGAAAACTTTAGAGCATCCTTGTACAAACTCTAATGAATTAGTATGATCTTCACTTATGTAGAAGTGATACTCTCTTACAACCTTTATATCCTCCTTTGTGCTATCATCTGCATGCATGAATGTTATGTGTACAAAAATAGAAACTTGTGTAGAATGATAATACATAGATTGCACTTCATTTTGAGGTTGTAGTGTGTCATTTTTAGAAGAATAAAAAATAGAGACAATGGTGCCAAGAGGAAATGTGTCCTTACATAAGTTGAAATGCTCTAGGTGTATGCATTATGTACTCATAAACTAGTTTCTCTTGAAATATTTTCATAAATTCAGCTACACATATATCATTTTTCACTAACTCACATCTCTTCAAATCTTTTCCATCTTTAACTCCATATGTGATTGTCTTGTATTTTTGAAAAGAAACTAGTTTCCTACCAATTTTGTGTGTGCTCTCCAAATGTACACATCTCAGTAAACGTTGAAAACCACCACATATAGAACAATAAACTTTCAAACAAGGCATCTTATAATAAATGCAGCCATCAGGTCTATCACATAGCACACTTGAAATAAATTCTCTTACCGACGTAGGAGGTGTTTGTATATTGCATTTCTGTAAAACATCGTTAATGTGCAAAGTAGAACAAATATGACGAAAATTATCATAGTGCATGCAAAATTCAATATGCATCCTACAAAAACATGTGGTGTGTAAATGATTAATCTTAATATAAAAAGGTTTTTTCATTTCAAAAAATCTTTAAGAAATTCTTATTTGAGGAAACTTTTCAAGGAATCTTTCATAAAATTTTGTTTGAGTCATATCCAAATAGTGTTTGGCATGTAGTTCATGATTTGTAGACACGATTCGCCTTCTAACAATATCTCTTTGGTTGGGTGAAACTCTTATGTTGTCCTGCCAAAAAATTTCAATTAATGTTCTTAGTGCATCAACAACAACCTTGTCTTTGCATGGTAGTCTACCTGAGAATGTCCATAGATAATTATTGTTAGGTTCCTCTATTTTTTCTCGCCTCTGTAATTATTTACTTAATGTTGTTCTACTAACATTGAATGACTTACTTGTTTTTCTTATCAAATGTTCTTTTTTTATTCGCTTGATCATTATGGTTGATATAATGACACATCGAGTAAAATTATAATCTTTAGTACGTGATTTTGAACCAATATTTTGATATGCATCAAATGGATTTCTGACAATAGTTCTTTCACTGTTACTTTTGGATGATCTTAGGCCTAGAATTTTCATTATCTCTCTAAAATTCAAATTTTTAATCATTTGAACAATTAATTGACATCTTGCGGTTAGATTTAAATTTTCAAAATTATTTAAATGTCATATTCTTTTAACCATTCTCCTACAAGTTCATTCATTCATTTTATTGAGCATTAGCTTCAATATATTCTCGTCAATGTCAATTAGATAATTTGGTTTTCTAAGAATAATTCATTGGTTCATTGCATGCATTATGTACATTAAATTCATCAAATAGAGCAGGTGTATGTTCATCATTTAATTGATTATTCAATGGTGTCTCTTCTTCAATTGCATTAGTTTCATATGGTAAATCAAACGTCTCTTCTTCAATTGCATTAGGTGCATTATGTTCATTTGGTAAATTGAATTAAGATGTTGAGGATGACATACCTTCTTGTCCCATTATTCTTATGTCACATAATTTCTTCATACGTTTCCTTTGTCTTTCCTTTTCAGTGTCTTATTGTTCCATCGTTCCTCGCTTGTTCTTTCCCATGGTTGATATCGGTTGTCCTAAATAGACTCATAAACAATCAAATAACCATAAATATGAATCTTATCATTATTTTTTTGAATCAAAACTATTAAACAATCACAATAATATTGACAAAACTAATAAGAACAACAATTGAATCATTTGAAATCATGCAAAAACAAAAAAATCACTTACTTTTATGTATAAAACAGTGATAGAAGTGCAGACTAAGTTGCAGTGGGTCCTTCAATGACCTCAAAAACTTCTTTTGAGGCCATTGAGGCTCTTGGGAAAATATAACTATGTCTAAGTACCACACACATGTTGTTAGTCCCTAAAATGTTGGCAAGCCCAACGGTATTTGTTTTCACCTTGTACACGCTTAGAACTCATAAATATCGTGTATGCACTCCTAGGCCTTAAAAATGTTATGGCAGGGCAGCGAACTAATAGGCTCAATACCAAGTACGTGCTATTTGTAGTAAATAAAATGTGAAGGAAAAGGGAGAGAGGGAGAGGGAGAGGGGGAGAGAGGGAGAGAGAGAGTGGGGAGGAGGAGAAGAAGAGAGAGAGGGATGGGGTATGGAGGAAGGGAGAAGGGGAGGGAGAGAGAGAGAGAGAGAGAGAGAGAGAGAGAGAGAGAGAGAGAGAGAGAGAGAGAGAAGGGGAGAGTGAGAGAGAGAGAGAGAGAGAGAGAGAGAGTACACATATGTGTGTATATATACTTAATATACTATATATTATATAAAATATATTATATATTATTATATACATATATATTATATATTATATATATATATTATATATTATATATATATCATATATTATATATATTATATATTATATGTATATACATATATTATATATATAATATCATATTATACTTATTATACATACTCCCAAATGTTAAACAAAAGTAGCATGTACATGCTATTTTAGCTGTAATACCATGTATGCACTATTTATAGTAAAGACAATGCATACGCGCTTCTTATACCATAGGTACCCCATACGCGCTTTTGATTTTTTAGGCTTGGAAATAGGCCTGGATGACAAAGCTATAGGTTGGAAGTTTGATTTCTGTCCATTTCCCTCCTTTTTGACATGTTTTATTTTATCAACTTGGTTTCTCGACTTTGTCATCATCAGGTTTAAAATTCATCAAGTGGGTATTTCTAAAATTGCCACCATATTTTCACCCATCTTCTGAACTTTCTAACCATATAAGTTTTTTTAAATTTGAACAACAATAACATATTATTATTGAATTTCTTTTACCAGTGTCTCCATAGTTCTCACAGACATACGTGTACCATGTTTTTATAACTTTTTATCTACTTATCCAAATTTTAAAAAAATTATGTGTTATTGTAGTGCTCTTGATTCTTTACAATTTAAAAAAAATATTGTATTTTTTCAATTTTTTGAGTGCAAGTTATGCTTCACGCACAAACAGGTACCTAATTTTTAGGATGTGCTCGATTGGAAAAGTCATTAAAAAAAAAACACTCAACAAAAAATTACAAAAAAAATACACAACTTCTAATGATCACTCTTAACTATCTTTCTGCCAAAGGATTTGTCAAAATACTAAATCTAACTATGACTTTTTTGATGTGCACACCTGACACTATGTTATGTTTTTGAGAAAAAAATAGGGTTTGTTTTTCGCGTGCGAAGGATTTGACCCCCATAATCTTATCCAATTTTGGAAAAGTTTAGTAATTTGGAAAATAGATTCAGAGTACTACAATATTTGTTGTTTGATTATCTTCATATCTTGAGTGGATGGCTTTCAAATTTTGCCTCCAAGTTTAGGTTCACCTGATTTCAGAAAAAAAGTGTCCACTTATGCCCCCTTTTTTACCACCATCTTTGTGCACTTGCCTTAAAAATGGTTCATACTTCTAAAATTGTAAAATTCTACCGTACAATAAAGTGAGTCACTATTTTAGGCAGATTATTTGTATATCTTAGCACACCACCAATAGACCTATTCACAATCATTTAGATGGTAAATTGAATCTTTGTCTATCTTTGAATATTGCCTTTCTTTGTTATAGAAGCTCAATAAACTAAGAGAATCTATGTGTTTCCAATACAGTATATGATTATTCTTCAATGAAAACCCTAGCTTCTAAGAATGATAATTCCTTCTACAAGTCTCTACACCATTGTTCTCCTACTTGAGATAACTAATTAGTACATATATATATATACATACATACATACATATATATATATATATATATATATGTATGTATATATATATATATGTATATATATATATGTATATATATATATATGTATGTATATATATATATGTATGTATGTATGTATGTACATACATACGTACATACATATATATATATATATATGTATATATGTATATATATATATATATATATATACATATATACATATATATATATATATATATATATATATATATATATATATATATATATACTTTTTTTAAAGAGATCATTTGTTAAGTGTCTATTTCTATTACTTCAAAATATAGGTCTTTTGAATAAATTTAATAGATTAAAAAAATATCACAACAAATTCTAACCCTACAAGATTAATGACATGAAACACTATGGTGAGTGATGGCATGAATAGTATAGCCAACTGATCTAATATGACCTTATCTTATAGCATTGCGATATGTGATAACCCACTACAAGCCACACAATAGTTAATTAAGTTTATTATGATTCGCTAAGTATTTTTTTTTATGAGAATTAGGTCTTATTATGATTAGAGTACTATTGTTACCAATGCCTACTATATATAGTAGGTAGCGAGTGTTATCATAGTGTCAATTATATTCTTCTCAAAGAATTTTGGATTTTTCCACTTCAAAATGCCTTATTATTCTAAATTCTTCTTAGTAATTTATAGAGGTCTAAAAAAAAATTTCCTATTATAATGGGTTGCACTTTTTGACCAAACTTGACATTGAAAACAATATTTTGCACCAAACCTTCACTTTCTACCATTTATAGTATCTAAACCATTAAGAATTTGAAGATGAAGAAAATAACTAATTTGCAAGATTTTTTGTGTAGATTGCATACATGTATATGCATGCATATATGAATGTATGCATATATGTATGTATGTATGTAATCAGAATTTTTCATTAGTGATGTATGATCAAGAGACCTCCTTTTGGGGAGCAAAATATAACTATTGATGATTTGCAAGATGACATGGTAGTGGTGATGGATATAGATGGTGTATGTGTGAGCCCAAAGTATGGCCATGGTTTCTTATTACTAATGTTTCAAAAAATTAGAACCTATGGAACAATAACCTTAGGAATAATAAAATTATTACCTATTTTTCTAGTGCACTTGTGTGCATGTAGAAGCAATTTTATTTCTTACAAATCTTAATTACACTAATATTTATTTCAATGGTGTGCTTCCCTTGATGTATGGAGCTTGCATTTTAAAAGGGGTGGTTATGATAAACATCATTACTAGCTAATCAAAGATTGCGTCTTTTGTTCAAATTGTAAACATTTTAATGATTTGGTTGATTGAATTAAGATAGTAGACCATCATTTAGTGCCTTTATGATGTTGATGTCATGCTAATACTATGCTCTTATATGAAGTAATGTATAATTGCATTCTAATGCCATGTTTGAGGACAATCCTAGATGATCATAATGGAATAATATTTATCCTTTTTATATAACACATTAACAAACAATTATAAACATTTTACTCTTTAGTTGACTCATAACAACCAGTTAGAAAAGGGGGGACATGTGTCCAATTTCAAAATTCAAAATTAAAATATCAATGGTAAAATTTGCGCTCATAAAAAAAAAGCCAAATTCATCTCCATATTACAAAAGAGACAAATTAATGAAATACTAAAATAGTAAACTAAATCTAAATTCTTAAAATCTATGTGACTAAGAAATATTAGACTTAAATTATCTACCAACTTTCACTTAAAACTAAATTACCTTATAAACTAGTCATTACATTAAAAACAAGAGCTGCAAGCAGCGAAGTTCCTGCCAGAGGCTAGAAGAACAGTTTTGGTATATATAAACAAGAGCTGCAAGCAGTGAAGTTCAGGACAGAGGCTAGAAGAATAGTTCTGGTATTGTTCTGGTAGTGTTGTTGCATGATGTGTTTGTGTATACATGAATATAGTAGCTAAGTCTGGAGTATAGTCTGGAGTATTGGTGTTGTGTGACTTGTTTATGTATTTGGCATGTAATTTTTAACATTGACCTACATGACTTTGTATAATAGCAATACAACACTATATTATTCTACCTTGTATTATTCTGGTTGCTAATGAATAGCAAGCTAACATTAAATAATTGACAGAAATAAAATATCATTGTATTTCTTAATATTTGCACGTACATTTTAGGATTTTGGTTGTGTTTGCAATGGGATAGAGCTATGTTTGTTAGACCAATATGTAGTGTTGTATGCAAAGTGCATTAGCTTAAGATAGAGAAGAATTAAATCTTAAAGCAAATACAACAAAGAAAATCTTTGCATTTTTGCAATAAGAAAGTTTTCAATTATGGACCCCATAGTAGCACCTTAATAACTTTGTAGCTTCATTGCAAAATTTTAGGTGATAAGTATCAAACAATCCTATCCAAATACTCTAATGGAGTTAACAAGAATATAATGTACCTCATAAAGTCTTGTCCATAGTGAATAACCATATACTACACAATTTTGTACACATGCTAGCTCTTTTGGATTCTTTAATTTTTGAAATGGATGATGCCTCTTTGATATCTTCACTCATTGTTGTGAAGGGAATTGGTGTCCAGGTAGGAGTAGTTGCAGTTGCTGAGGCCAGCTAAAATACACAAAATGCAATCAGTACTTACATTTATAAAACCCTCAAACACAAATACAAATCCATATGCAAATTGAAGTCAAATGCAGTAAAGAACTCACTTAAGAGAAAACTTACTTGAATTGAAAAATACCTGTGCAGATGGCCCTCTAGGTGTTGAGGAATTAATCTGAAAAAAATAAATTATGTATCATAATGACTTAAGTTGTGAAGCTACCTAAGTTATAAGGAAATTAATCTATAAATAGGAAAGTAACCAACAAATCAAAAGCTTTAAAGATTCAGTCATGAGATAATTAACTTCTTGTTTTAGTATCATACTAAACAACGATGGACTCTCCTCCACTTATTGATTAACTCAGAATTGCCCGACCAAAATTTTTGAATTAGTCTTTCAAGCAAAGGTTAAAAACGACGTAGGAACTAGAAGATCACAAAAATTGGTGCCCACTTAAAGGCATAGATCAAATCTGACACTACATTTTAGGACTTTGATTACTGTTTTCTTAGACATTTATCATTTGCTTTCACGTCCCTACAGATGGCATTCTAATTGAAGGACACTCCTTGTCAATTGATGAATCTAGCATGACTGAGGAAAGCAAATTTGTATGCAACTTTCTTATGTTGTCTCCTTAGCTTGTGCTACGACATTGTCATCAGCTATAACTACCCCATTTTGGCTGCAGGTTCACAAAGATCAGAAAAAATAATTTTTGATGTGCTGAAACCCATATAAATTCAAGTATAAACTTTGCCAATCAACATCTTTCCCAATGATTCTATGTCATTGTTTCTAATTTTAAAATGAAAATGTAAGCAGAAAAACACATTGAGAGTAAAATCTTTGGGGGAAAGCATTATTAACTTTGGTAATAAGCTATCACTTCCACTGGGTTTTTTTTATAATAATAAAATATATCAAAAAATCAAATGAAAACATTTGGTAAAGCTTGTGGAATTCTAAGGTAACTTAGCCAGTTTAATATATGGTTGATCGAGATCTCGATTGAAATTAAAAAATCTCACTGCAATGAGAAGAATGTAGCCATAAGACACCAAGCTAGGATTTATAATGTCTAAAAAAACAATTTATTTTTTCTCCTTCTTCAAGCTATGCCTTGACTAATAGACAAAGCGAAACAAATAACACTAGAATTTACATAGGAAAAGAAATACCTTCTTTTTTCACCTTCTCATTGAGATTGTTGACTTAAATCATTTGATTGGGATGAATGTATGCAGACATCATCTTTGACACTCGTTGTTTTAGCCTATATAGTGAAACTTGTATGGATATTCAATCGCCCAAAAGGCTAGATGGATATTCAATATCTATCTGCAACTACTATCATTTTGGCTTTAACTCCTTGGTTGGCATAATAGATAAAAGCTAAAAATATTTATAACAAAAAAGTAGGGGAAAACAGATATGAAATAAATTCTATTTAACCTTTAAATTCCTTTTTTTATTCTAGTGTTCCCAAAAGTTCTGGGAAAATAATTAAGGATATATAAAAACTAAAATACAACTGTGAACACTTAGTACAATTATCTTTTTAGAAAGAGCTGTGGCCAGAAAAAAAAAGGCCAAACAAAACTGATATCATATATAGCATATACAAAAGGGTTATTCAAAATAATCACCTCTATGGCAAGTATGTTAACATTTTCTGAGATGCTTTATGAGATTTTAGCACCATCCAACACAAAGGACATCCAATCTATTGTTGATTTCTCACGTTTCAAACTTTTACACCAGAAACAAAGGAAGATTGTCAATAAATGGCATTTTCTCTATTCAAAAAAACAAAATAGCAAGGATTTTTTAATTAAAAATGGATAATGGATGGCATTTACACCTGATTAACTTTGCAAAGGGCCAAAAAAAACCTTTCAATATCAATGATTAATTAATCAAGATCAAAGTTTGGCCCGTCCTATTTAGTAGTGATAATCTGGTCAATCAGTTGAGAAATGGGAGGAGAGGATAGGGTGGATGGCTGTGTGGAAGCCATGCTAGCCGCCATACTCTCCCACCCCCTGCCTAAAACAAAAAAAGTGGCCCTCTACAACATTAGAAAACAAAATTCATAACAAATTTACAAAACTAAAAGTATAAAACAAATACTGGGAAGGGTGTCCCTATCATGAGGTTATCCCATCCTCCGTAAAACATGCCCTTTCCATCATCCACAGGCTCCCATATTGATTTGTCGATCGTAGTGTTAATTAAATTAGCATGTCAGTGTGCTCTAAGATGTCTATTTCCAGATTAAAAACCAAAAACTCATATACTCTGCAATGGTTAAGAAATATTAATTCAACAATAGCCAACATATAACGAAGAATCATCGTTTAAGAAGTAACCTTTTCAACTCAGTACTGATCATTAGGAGTAGCGTTAGCTCCTCTATCTAAGGGCGCAATTGATTGAAGCAACTCCTTTGTCTAAGGGTGCAATTGCTTGAAGTAGCTCCTCTTTCACTACTGCCCTGTCTTTTTTCTTCAATAATGGAAATAGGGACGCCTGCGCCTTCACGGGCCTAGAAATACAAATAGCCACGCTCAAATAGTTCACATTGCTTCTCATTATTTCTTTGGTGTTCACCACATCGAGACAAGTATCCAAAATATGGAAGCACATGCAAGACATGTGGCTAGGTGAAGGGATGCCATCTTGTTCTTGAAAATCCCTGTTATTCCATTGATGCCAGCCATACTAATAATGACTTGCAACACACTGACACAGACATAGTTTTATGTGCGTTCTCTCCAGTTGGTATCTATGAACCCTTCTGGCAACCATCTGCTATGCCAATGAAACACTGCCAAAATATTTTGAATTAGTATTTTGCATAAAATATATGCAACTTGTACCTAACAAATATTCAGAAACAATTTATGCAAAGAATTCTGGCACTTTGATTGGTTGAATGTAAATGGATTAATAACAATTTAAGTATCGCTACCTCTGCTATAGTTTCTTGTAGGTAGGAACTAATAAAAGTCAATTGAAAATAAATTTAAAAACATACATTTTACACCTATTTCCTATTTGGATTGAAAATGTGCTTTCACCATAGAAATGAATTGCATAAATGTATAATAAACAATCAAATCTATAATGGTCAAATTTTAAGTATTCATAAATTGTCTTCTTAGTTGGACTTTTGAGTAATTTAGAAGACCCAGCGATTGCCAATCGCTCTTACAACCCCGCATGAAAAGAAATGGCCAAAAGTGTATGAATAGACATAAGCATGTGTTCTAATTTCAAATATTACAGCTAGTCAAAGTAAGAATTCATCCAAATATTCTAGATACCATTAACTATGTGCATGTATTCTAATTTCAAATATTACGGCTAGTCAAAGTAAGAATGCATCCAAATATGCTAGATACCATTAACTATGTGCTTAAATATATAATTTGAAGTGGTATTTAAAATTCATCAAGTCAAAAATATGAGCTAAGTAGGTAATATCAAAATTGTTATTAGTAATTTATTGACATAAAATTATGGATTTAATAGTTAACGTGAAAATGGTATTAAAAATTTATCAACTTGAAATTATAAGTTAAATCGAGTGATCCATGTGAAACAAAGCGATATTTGTTTGCCACACCAAGCAGTTTTCTTACATAGAATGAGTCAAAGTCTTCGGTCAGCACATGGAGCTCCCTTTTGATTTTGTTGGCATTAGTTATCTTTAAAATTTCTAACTTATATTATTTATTCCAGCTATAAACATTGTTCATTTTTCATCACAATGTTTTTCAAATATTCACAAACAAACTCTAATATTTGATAATTATGATACATAGAAATTTTGTGCTAATTGTTTGTGGTTACTAAGCAATTTGGGAACCATCAAACCCCCTGTAAAGGGTAGGGGATTTTATTTTCTTCTTTTTTTAAGCCTTTCCAATATTTACCAAATAACTAGTGTTTGTAAGGGGTGTTTTTCTTTATTGCATAACTTGTCAATAGAGAGGTCTATTTTCAACTATGAATATTGGATGAAAATCTTACTCTGTGTTGATTCCAACAATTCATTGTACAACTAGGTTCATAGTCATCTTAGTGCATTTTTAATCTATTAGTGCAGCTATAATTAAAATGGGCCTATTTAACGAGGATTTGATTTTATAACTTCTGATTAGTAGCCTGAATTAGAGTGTCATTTTTTGAAAAAGTTAATATTTTCTAACTTCCCATACATTAAGCCTATTTGCATTGTAAAACTCATTAATTTATAAAGTGCCAAATCAGGGGGGGTCTCTACTCATAGGGTAATCTGGGTGTTTCTACTTTTTTTATTCGTTGGTTTATTTGATCATGTCTCTCACTTTGAATATCTTACATTTTAGTATTCTTTGTAATCCTCTTAATAAATGGAAATCAAATGTGGAAATTGTGGGAAGAAAAGGCATACAAAGATGATTGCATTAGTTGTAAAATTATCAAAATGAAACAAATTCTTCTTGCTCGTGGTATTTCATTACTCACACTTCTAGTTCTAACATCTACAAAACCATCATATGGTATCACTAAGACATCTTCTGAGACATCAATATTTGGGGATGATCATTGTAGTTGCATAACTTGTATTGAGGGCTTATCTCCTATATCATATGTTGCTACATCTAGAATTTATGTTGACTCGTCCATGAGCTCTAGAGATTCTTTGCATCAAGGAATTGCTATTGTCTTTCTAAATCTACCTCATTGGGATCCATATCTACTTGACATCTCCTATCTTTTTGTAGAATCTTGCCTTGTTGATTTGGATGACACTATTGTGGACATTCATCTTCTATATGATGTTAGCTTCAATGAAGTTGCATTATCATTGTCATCAAGTTAGATCTTTCTCTTGCCTCTCTTACAAAATCTTTATGGGGTCTTCACTGGCTAGGCAATATTATAAAAATTTATAATATTTGGCAAAAATAGGGAGACTTTTAATTCAGGCTATGTATTGGGAGAGGGTGACAAAAAAGGAGTTTAGGGCAATTTTTTTTGAAAATAGGGGGATTCTTTAGTGTGCCATGAACGTACATGCTATAACCTAGGTTCACTAAGTGAAGGCCCCGTGGACAGATTATGCAGATATTGATGATCATTTGTCATCCCATAGAATTGTCTTGGAGATCATTGAGCATTTTTCATGGGCATCATTTCAATCTTTGAACTATGTGCATAATTCAAAGACATTCATTGTACTCCCTACATCTTCTTATCAGGATTATGATGCCATTTTTCACACACTTGTGGTGTTATTTCTTCCCAATGAGAGAAATATCGTTCAATATCTGTGGATCATCTTCAACATCCAATGTTGAGCATCTACCAATACTACATCCATCATCTTGAGGAGAGGTTGCATGGTTTCTCTTCTCATTTCAATTTTTAGAGGAACAATTTCCTCACATGTAGTTCATTTCTTCACATTTTCTAGAGTCAAATGATCTTTTCTTTCTCTCCTATGAGGGAACACTATTGTACTTGTGCTAGAAGTAGTCTTTGGGGGGTCATCATGTGTCCTTCCTTCTATCACTATGTAATTTGACTTGTACATTTCATTGCATTTGTATCATCTCTTTTGGAGGGGAGTTTTCTTCCCACTGCATTTTCTTCTCTTTATATGGTTTATGAGATATTTGTACATGGGTACCTTATTAGGGTTTTTTCTGAGAACCCATCTTTTTCTTTTTGGCAATTATACCCCTAAATATAACTCAATTTTTTTTTTTTTGGGGGGGGGGGGGTGTTAGAGTGTAGGATCACCTAACCCACACCTAGACTTAAGTCACACTTAGTGACTAGATCTAACTTAACCTTGGTATTAAAAGTTTAGTTCACTTTATAGGTTAAACACTTTTTTGTCTCACCACATGTGCACACATGAGGTTAGTCACTTAGACATCTCACATCTTTAAAGGCTAGAGATATTCTCTCCTAACCAAGTATGGGATGCTAGAGACATTTTTCCATCATCCTTCACATGTGTGATTCATATTTGAGGGTTACTCATAGTTGGTTTTCACCATCTAACCTCACACCCATCAAGTACATATATGGGTTTTGCATTATGTACTTAATCCATTTTATGTTAATTAATACATTTTTATTGTTATTTTTCTCATTTCTAGTGTACATGTCATGCGAGTGATTATTTGGATGCAACTCCATGATCTTGGCTTCCCTAACACACCCTTCACACTTCTTTCATCCAATTTTTTTTTTTTTAAATATTTATATAATTCTCCAAAACTCCCTTTCAAAAAATTATCTGACTAATTAACCCAATTGGACAAGTTGAAGAATGATTAGTCTCATTAATCATTTTTCATGTCCATCCCACTTTTTCAAAAATCCTTTCATAAAATATCAACCATTCATTTTCTCTAATAAGATACACCCTACATTTGTACCTATGACTCACATGTATGAAACCTCTTATTTTTTAAATCACACATCCTCATGTAATTATTATGTGTGTGAGATAAATAGCATATCCCTGTGATCTTTCTCACACATTTGAATTTTTTTAATCTCCATTTAAATTAAGATAATCTTGTCCATCCAAATGCTTTGATATATGTCCTTCGTAAGTACACCAGTTACAAGATGTTGTTGGAAGACTCCTCATCTCTCCAAATATCTCAATAATCCTCAACCATTGATCTATTAGATCAATCTCAACTATTGTCAATCATCCTCTCAATCTATAAATAAAACCATTGTCAACCATTTTCATAATGGGGAGATTGGAGTCGAATGTCATGCTATAAGTTAAAAGAGACTAAACAAATTTAATCAAACAATCAAACACATCCTAATCATAACCACATTGTTGGTGTGTTGGATACTGGTCGATATGTTGTCATTGATGTCAACATATATGGAGATTGTTGGAAAGTTTTTAGTGTATTCTAGTATTGCAGTTTGATGGAATGAGTTGGTTTAGCCTGTGCATTGCAGATGAGCTAATGTGATTTAAAGGGTTTCTGGTATATTGTTTGTAGATGGTTCATTATCATTTGTAGAGGCCTACATGATGTTATGTTTGAGTTATGAGATCCGACATTGGGGATGATATGCAGTTATTTGTGTTATTTAGTATTCTAGTTTGTGCTCTATATTGCTCTGAAATTGTTATACCTTTAGTTGCAAATGTATGGGATGTGTTCTAGACATTGATTTGTGTCCTTAGTTTGATTGGTTCATGATTTGGAAATCAACAAGAAAATATTTCAAGTGGATAGTCAGTTATGTTGATATTCTTGATCTGCACTAGAGAGATGATAATAATTCCACTAATCTAAATTGTTGCAGTTGTTGTGGTGTAATTCAAATTTCTTGTGAATGTCTCTAGATCATGTTCTATGCGTATTGGTGGTCCATATTGATAGTTGTGCATGTTATTGAAGATTTTCCTTGTCCGGTGATGTTATTTGTGTTATGTGACATTCTTGGTGGTTGTAGCATGTTACAGATGATCGAGACATAATTATTAGAGGTGTTTCATATTTTCTATAATGATTTGGGTCCAGACTATGTCTTAGCCAACATAATTTTGGTCTGCATGTATTGTTGTAGTGTGTGAGGATATTATTTTGTAATTGGCGTTGAGGGTTTGTATAAATAATTGTAATAATCATGTAAGATGTATGTTTGTGAGTGTATGATTGAGTTGTATGTGCGAAAAAGTGCTTTGATCTTTCAGAAGTGTGAAGGAGAAGAGAAGTGTTGCAGAGCAGACTATGTGCTTAATCAAACTATACTCAAGCATATGGAGATGTTATTTTTGTAGTTTATGTGACCCAAATTGTAGTCTGAATATTTTTTGTAAGTCAGTGAGACTTCTTCTAAGACATTGAGCCTTCCCTAAAGGTTGTAAAATGTTTGGGTTTCTTATTTTGAGCAGTGAGATCTAGGCAATGTGCCTGAATGCATGTGCATTCCCCATTGTAAAATTTCCATTTACTCCTAACAGGGTACTACCTCATTGTGGGTAGGTTCCTGCCGTGGTTTTTTCCTTAACCGAGTTTTACAAGTAAAAAATCTTGGTGTTATGTGTGTTATTGATGTGGTGTTGTTTCGTACTTTAACTATTAATTAGCACATTTTTTGTGGTTTAAGTTGCAGTAAGTTTTTGTGCAAACTAATTCATGCCCCCCTCTTCTCAGTTTGCTATATTGTTGCCAACAATAGGTATCAGAGCCAGAAATTCTAAAAGAAGCTTGACTGCTTAAGGAGATCCAGGATGAAAACCTTTACTTTCAAGAAGGATAGTCTGATATTTGATGGAACAAACTACGCTCTCTGGAAAAGTTGAATGCAATGTCATTTGAAATGCACCAGAGAAGAGTATTGGAAGATTACTAAGAATGTATATAATATTCCATAGAATGGTCCTACTACTCCAAATGAGATAAAGGATGCAAAATTCAATATTAGAGCCAAGGAAGCATCATTGAGTGCCTTGTCAGATTTTGAAATGACTAATGTGATGGACTTAGAGACCACTCATGATATTTGGTTAAAAGCTTGAAAGGTAAATATGAGAACTTGACTTCAAATGAGTGAAGATGAGAACTGTAGATAGGAATCTAGAAATCATCAAAGCAATGTAAACAATAGCCTAGTTCAATCACAAAAACTGAAATGCAATGATAACAATCCTAAAAACACTCAATAAAGACATGAATACAAGACATCAATTCAAGATTGAAAACTAAGAAAACCAAATGCATATGTCTTCTTCATGTGGCTCCATTGTCCTTCTTTCTCCTTCAAATAGCTTTGTTTTGTGGATCTCACCTTCAAGTGCATAAACCTAATGTGAAAGCAAGATTGACAAGTAACGCAAGAATACTAGAAGCATGATTGATTTGACCAGGGATTAGGGGTCAAGGATCAAGGGATTTGATTGAAGAAATTCATCCAATTTATAGACAAATTGGAGAAAAGATCAGATTAGCATGAAAGTGATTTGAATAGAAATTCAAATCAAGAATAGCAAAATTATGACAAATGTATGACAAATTGCTATGCAAGGATTTATGACAAGATTTTGAAATAGAAATAGACATTTAGGAATTTTGGAGAAATTAGAAAATTAAGTTGGAAATAATGACTTGGAAATTAGGAAATTGATGCAAATTAGGTAAATTAATTAATAATTTCTCATTCATTAATTAATTTACAAAAAAAGGATGAATTAATTAGCCAATTAAATAAACATTTAATTGTGACAAGAAGACTTAGGATAAATAAATAAATTATTTAACCTAGAGGGAGAAATGACAAACAAGGTTAAATGAATAAATCATGAAACCCTAGAAGATGAATTAGAAATGCAAGGACGACAATTAGGTCCTGACAAAAGATAATTGATGTAGGGTTGATTTAATCATGATTCTGACTTGATAAATGATTTGATTGATAAATGTGCCAATTGATGAGGAACAATGACAAATTGATCCAAATTGACATGATTGAGAAGGATGACGATTGATGACAAATTGATCGCAAGACGACAAGATTGAAAATGACAACGATCAATGACAAATCGATCGCAAGTCGACAAGATTGATAAGAGGACAATGATCAATGGCAAATTGATCATAAAATGACAAGATTGATAAGAGGACAAAACCCTAATTAGGATTGACAATGTCCAAAATGATGACAAATGAGCACACACATTGATGCGACAGGATAAGATTGACCAAAATCATGACTGAAGATTGTTATCAACAAGACCAAATTCGAAAGTGAGACAAATGAAGAATGTAGAAGAAGGACTCGATGCTCGCAAATGATAAAAACCAAGTGTTTGACATAGAAGAAATGTTAATGTGACACAAAAACCCTAAAATAAGGCAATGCGCAAATGTTAAAGTACAACTCCGCAAGCGTTGACCATTTTTAGACATTTACATTTTGCCCCTCTTTGAGACAATGCGATTTTAAGCGTTGTTTCAAAGAACAATAATGAAAATGCCCCAGACACTAACAATAACATATGCATGCCCCCTCAAGGAATTGGCCGGAAAAATCCAAAAAAGAGGCCAAGTGATCGACAAGAATGATAGAAGATGATAGGAGCAAATAGATTGACAATCGGAGATCGGATGCATGAAGGAAAAGCAATTGAAAGCACAAAAACTACAACCAACATGAGATGGGGAGAGTGCACATCCATCTATGCACTGACAAAGATCTATAAATGAGACAAAGAGAGTGAAAAGAGCTCATTTGCACTAGCCAAAGAGGAGAATTTGTTGCTTTGGAAAAGGACACTTGCAGAGAGATGGTGAACATTCCAATGTTAGATCACCTCGGGGAATGTGTACGCACCTATAGATGACCAGATGATGTGGGAGCAATGGTATGTATCTCAAAAACCCATATTGTCAATTTTATGAATTTTGATCACTTACGGGACATTGCGGGACCCACAGGGAATGTAAAAACTGACTTCTGTGCCTGTGTGAGCACATCCTGTGCTTGTGTGGGGTATCCTACGCTTGTGTAGTGTACACAGGTGCAGGTTGTGCTACACAGGCACAAGACTTATCACATAGGCGCAGTTGTTCCCTGGGAAGCCAATTTTGGTCAAAAACAGCATGCGAATGATCTGAAAAGGGGGGATAGGAATAGGATAGGTCAAAATAGATGAGAAACACCTTGATTTGGACATGAAACAAGGAATTGCAGCCTATAGAAGGAAACCCTAAAACTGACAAAATGTGCCCCAATTGTGATGCAGAGTCGACAATATCCATTGATCACGCGGGAGAACTGACCAGACTACTTCATGTTATGACATAGACTTAGAAGCATGGACAGAGATACATTAGCAGAACTTGGGATATATTATATCACATTCATGCTCGAGATTAGGGAAAACACAGGACTACTGACCGCATTGGCAGAGCGATGGCATTCAGAGACTTCCTCATTCCATCTGGCGACTGGAGAGGCGACTCTGACACTAGAGGATGTATGGCGTATCCTCCGCATTTCAATTCATGGAGAGATGGTAGAGTATGACCTAGTGACATGGAGAGATGCTTTGTGCAGATTATTTGAGTGCAATGCAGATGATTTGGATATCGTAGAGAGGGAGATTGGCTAGGAGACCATGGCATTAGAGTATGATCGACGATATGTGGTGATAGCCATGGTTATAGCATGCCTACTAGCAGGGGACAGACGAGGACATGGATTCCCTATTGGATGGGGATGAGTGCTAGAGTAGATGGTGACAGAGGGGATGGTGTACGCATGGGGACCATGTGTACTTGCTATGCTATATTTTCAGCTGCATCAGATAGCATATCAGGGAGTGCAGACTTTGAGCTATGGAGTCACATTGCTATAGGTATGGGCATTTGAGCACATAGCCATATGTCAACTGATTGTACAGAGACAGGTAGTACCACATCAACCATATGTGTACTACTATGGGGGAGCACTAAGACAGGGTCCTTTCAGATACATATTATATTGGTGACATGAGCTAGACAGATTGAGAGAGTTCACATGGAGGCCATATCTTGATTGCCCTGGATGGTCAGATGATAGTGATGAGCTATCATATTGCAGATAGGAGAGATACCTGATTGGGTGACCAGTGAATCGCCAGAGAGTGATTGAGATGTACTTGCCAGAGAGAGTCAGATGACAGTTTGGGGAGAGGCAAGATGTTCCTAGAAGGACTGCACACTTTGCCAAATCTCACAGAGAGATGAGTCAGTGGGGGAGTATGATTCAGCCACACATAGCATATGCTGACTTCACATAGCTACAACAAAGATAGTGGGATTGGAGATCAGATGTGGTGGACGCTGAGATGACAGAAGAGTATGAGCGATGGCTTGAACGACGATGACCAGTGCCATTGACAGATCCTGATATTCCGGTACCGAGGAGATAGGAGGACTTCCCATTCACAGGAGAGGAGGAGGGAGATGATGAGGATGGGGAGGATGAGGGTGGTGATGAGGATAGAGATGAGGATGAAGAGGATGGAGATGATAAGGGGGTTGATGACTATGAGCCAGATTCAGCCGATTAGGAGTCATTGCAGGATATACCTATAGAGCCGGAGACAGCTAGCCTAGAGATGGAGATGTGGAGGGCTACCATAGCGAGTCAACATGATCATATTGCGACATTAGAGAGACAGAATGCCATCTTGACGATAGAGCATGATTAGTTCAGAGCAAAGATAGCCAGACTTACAGCGGCTTGAGATACAGCAATAGCCAAGGCACAGCGAGAAGAACAGAGAGTCACTAAGTATATTGGGTTGATTAGGGATGCGAGTGCACAGGAGATGGCATAGATGTTGGTAGAGACCAGAGAGGAGATATGCCATTGGAGGACACTATATGAGAGTGAAATTCCACCAGAGTAGAGAGCATCATCATATTGGGCATGATCGAAGACAGAGAGCAGGGCACACTCTCAGAGGTCAGTGAGCAACATGGGGATGAGTGGACCTATGAGACCACCACAGCCAAGACTAGGAGGGACATCGTCCTTGAGACATGGCAGGGATGAGGAGGATAGAGGGAGTACCTAATGACAGAGGCATATGTAGTTTGACATTTTGTAGTCAGCCTGTGGGCCATACTTAGGACAGATAGTCCAATTTTGTACTCTGATATTATTTTGATATATGACATGATATGCATCGATATGATGGGATGCAATGTGTTAAGACTTATGTTATTTTCCATGTATGGATGGCTTATGCACTGTTTATTGTGGAACATGTATGGATACATTTTGATGTGTTTTTTGATGCATTTATGGTATGAAATGGATAAAATGCTTGATGTGATGCTTGATATAATGTTTGATATAATGAAAATGTACTAACTAATGAATGCAGGATGCAACATATGTGTTTGGGGAAATCAGAGCACTAGACTAAACTGACTATCCGAACTGATAGAAGAAATGTTAGTAAAAAGAAATAAGACAGAGGACAGTTAGAGACGACGAAAAAAAACTTGCTTTCAGTAATGCACTTTGTAGGTGAGAACCTTTATTTAATGTAGTAAAACAGATGTGTAGCATCATGGCATGGAAGGCCAAAGCTAAAATGCAACCCTTTTTTGCAAAAGACAGACACATCATAGACAAACAACAATCATAATAAAAGAAAGAAAGGGACCATGAACCATCCCGATCACTCTAAATCACTCAGTGACATCATCGAGCAACATAGGAACATGATCGAAGAGAAATTAGTAAATGATAAGACTCGCTAATTCCAACAAGTCAAACAAACATCTTGATCTTCATTGTCAAAAGTTGAAAGTGTTGATAAGACGATCATGTAGTTTGGTTTCAGGGAATGCGGTACCCCGTCTAAGATAGGACACAGTCTGGCTTCGAGTATACCACATCCTATATAAGACCCATGATCATAGTGACAAGGACAAATGATATTGATGTTGATTGATTGATATGACAAATGTGATCAACTTGAATGTCTGATTTGATTGAAAAGGTTCATCTGTTAATGCATGATTCCATTAAAGCGCAATGTTTGATTAATTGTCATTGGATGTATGCTCAGCGATCTGTCTATGCACAAAGGGATCATTTATTGCAAAATGCTTGTTTTTGGATTTTAATGTTTTGAAAAAAAAATTTATGTTCAGTTTTTTTTTAGGACTTTATTTGACTTTTTAGGGATTTATTTCACGACTTTTTGATTTTTTTGGATTTATTTCAGGACATTTTTCAATTTTTTTGAATTATTTCAGGACATTTTTCAATTTTTTTGGGTTATTTCAGGACATTTTTCAATTTTTATGATTTTTTCACGACATTTTTCATTTTTTATGATTTTTTCAAGACATTTTTCAATTTTTATGATTTTTTTTAGGACATTTTTCAATTTTTTTGTTTTTTGCCCCCAGTGTCTAGCAAGCCAAGGAATATGATAGGTGAATAAATAGGCTTTCTGAAATAATGGTGGATAGAGGGAAGACAAAGGCCTTTTATCATGAAGACAATACAGATGCAATTTTCAGGGGCTATTGCATGATGGGACAAGAGACTGGATATGACAATGTAAAGCAGGAACATGGCATGAGGGACATGTCAAGAGGTTTTTGAAACTATGTTTAAATTTTGCATCCTTATGTCAGATCAAGATCAAGGAATGAAATAGAGTGTATGGATAGTGATAAGATATGGATAGGATAAGCAAGACCGAGAATGGATAAGGGACATGGACTGAAGGTTGGGGTAGGCTAAGGGATAGTGGCAAAAATTTGCAATAAGCTAGGGAATATGGATGAAAAGTTATAATAAACAAATGGATAAATACCAAAAGCTATAATAGACTGAAAGTTGGCAAACAAGATGCATGATGCTCATGAAGATCATCAACCTTGTCAAGATCAAATGTGGAAAAGGGGAAAGGGACATGAGGGACAATAGGATAATGGAAGAGTATGACATGGGTTCGATAGGATAATGGAAGGGCAATAAGATATGAAGGAGGAAACCTGCCCCCAAGTGTGGTGTGCAAGAAGTTTATAGATTACACATGATGCCTGTTTGCTAGGTTTTCATCACGGTACTTGCCCAAGGCACCTGTTTGCCAGGTTTTCACCAGTGGACGAATTATTTTTGCTTTACTTTTTTTCTTTTCTTTTTTTTTTTCTGTATTTTGACTTTTCAATAGAAGATGGACACATGATAAGGGATGGAAGGACTCAAGCATCTTTTTTTTTTTTTTGGATAGTAGCCTTGAAAAAAAAATGGACCATGACCTTTAAAAGTATGCTCAAAGATGTTGGTAGGATAAGGACATGGAAAATAAGATGAAACTAAGGCGAGGGTTTATGCAAAGGATTGGATCAAAGGGATCGAAGGATGGAAAATATGCATTGGATAATAGATAGGGTATTGGAAGAATTGGGCTTCAGTGGATGGAAATGAAGGCAAGATCAACAATGGCACACACCTTGATGGGTGATGGACTAATGGAGGAAGAGTGGGTTTTGGATATGGAGATTTTGATGAAGGAATAGCTAGGGATTTGTGGACATAAGGACCCAAAATGGAAGAAGGAGGTGATGGAGGAATAGACTTGGAAAGTTTGGATGGAGGAATAGCAATTTTGGATGCCAAGTTGGATGTTTCTTTAGGCTTTTGTGCTTCAAGGAGCCGCTTAGGGATCCACATGGTTTTTGATTTTTCATGCTTTTGTGGTTCCTTGAAGTGCATTGCTTGCACAAGGGATTTAGGAACCCATATATATTTTGACTTTGCTTTATTTTGCTTAGTGGGCCTTTGTGGCCTTTTGGATATTTCTTTTTCTTTATAGATCATATTGTTCTTTGTTTTGACATGTTGATTATATTGGACATGTTGATCCTTGAATACATGTGGATTTCTAGACTTGTGACTTTTATACTTGGCATCCAAATTTCTTTGAGGGGGAAAGGAATGCATGGATGGATGAAATTTACTCAAGGATGTGTGCCTTTTCTGACCTTGCATAGAGGACGAAGGGATATAAGGACCTAAGATGGATGGAAGCGATGATGGGGAAGGGATATGTTTGGATTTTGAAGGGATGTTGGATTTAGTAGGGGTACCCATGTCTTGAGGAATTTCACTGAGGCCATGACCCTTAATATTTTCTTTAACATGAAGGGATGCTTGCTTATGGAGATCTACTCCTTTGCCTTTATGAATATCTTGACTTGTAGGATACTCTTTTCTTTGGGAAGAAGACACGAGTCCATTATGAGGTGGATATGATATGAGAGATATAATGAGATCTTGAAGTGAATTGGATTGCACCAAAGTGGAAGAACCCATTATGCATGTCAAGGGTTCATGAACATCTTGCACTGACACGTTAGAATCATGAGGGGGATTAGGATCATGAGGGGGACTAGGATTGTGTTGTGGACATGGTTCAATGATAGGCTCTTCATGAGATGGAATGGGACAAATAATGAGATCATCAAAAGAAATACAATCTTGGAGTGTATATGGAGCATTAAGACAAGGAGATGGAGGAACAAAAGGATCTTGTGGAGATTTAAAGGAAGAATTTGATCTTGACAAGGAGGAAGATCATTGCAATCCTCTTTAAAGGTGCTTTTCTCTTGACTTTTAATGGGATCATCAGAAAGGATGGAAGGGATATCTTGATCTTTCTTAGGAAGTGGAATGCCAATGGGATTTGAAAGGACATTTTTTTTGTGAAATGGAAGGGGATCATTTGGGATTGGATGGACTGGGATATCTTGATCTTGCTCAGGGAATGGAGTTTCAATAGGACTTTGGATAGGATGGACAAGAATAGGGGAATCATTGTGAGTGTCTGGGAACATGGGGTCCTGGTTAATAATTGGATGGGATGATAAGGTTTCGGGATCTTGATCTTGATCTGTTTTAAGACATGTTTCTTCATGCTCTAAATTATCCTCTTGACATGAGGTTAGACTTTGGATATGCATGGGGGATTCTAACAAGGGATCAATGGTTTGGCATGAAGGAAATGTACTTTGAACATTTGTGATGGATTCTAGCAAGGAATCAATGCTTGAACATGAGGAAGAGGGACTTCGAATGGGGTCCTCTAAAATAGGTAATGGCAATAAAGTGCATGGTGGCATTGGGTCTTGTATTTCTAAAACATGACAAGGATGTGCATCATGAATTGGATTATCATGGCAATCAATTATGGATACCCCTTGAGTAATTTCATCCTTGGATGTATTGTTTGATGAGGACAATATGGAAGGTTCTTGTGAAACTTCTAGAGGTGTAGGGATAGATGCCACTGGAGAGTCAATTTTCTTGTGAGGGGATGAGGCATTGCTAGACATAAGTGTATTATTTTGATCTTCCTCAAAGAACTCACTTGGTAATTTCGTTAAGATCATTGCAATAATGCCACCTTTCTTTCGAGGTTTTAACATAGTTGTATCTGGAATTTGAACTTGTTTGGCAAGGAGTTGGTTCTGATCTGATGTCATGTTTTGATATTGGACTTGGTTCAATTGTTCCAACATGTTTGAAACTTGGCTTGGTGTGTGTTGCAACCTTTGTTTTTGAATGTTTGGTTGTGGTTGTTGACATTGATATGTTGATTGAACTTGTTGATATTCCACCATTGGTTGAAATATTTGTTGACATTGTATAGTTGGTTGGACATATTGTTGAAATTGGACCATTGGTTGTGTTGATTGTATATGTTGGAACTGTTGAACAATTGGTTGTGATGGTTGAAAATGTGGGAACTATTGAAAAATTGGTTGTGATGGTTGAAAATGTGATTGATAGTAAACACCTTCTTGTTCTTGTTGTGAAGGCACATAATGTTGAAATTGATGTTCTCTCTTTTCTTGAAAATGTTTCATCATCTCTATTTGGGAGAGGAGAGCTGGTATGTTTGATCGTTCAAGAAGAGATCTTACATCAATTGGCTCAATCTTTGGATTTCGACCTGGAAATTTTTGAAACATTTTGGACATTTGTGATCTATTCTTCTCAATGTTTTTCACTTTTTGTTCCAAAATCTCATTTTCTTGAGCTAGCTTCTCCTCTAGTTTTTGTATTTGGACATTTACATCATCATGATAAGTTTGATCCAAGTTCAAACACATGTAGAGATTGGATTGACATGATTGATTTCTCAATTGTGATGACATGGCTTCGTAAGAAGGTTGAGACCTCATTTCAACAAACATGTCACTATGCAAATGCAATATTTTTGGAATTTTTTGATTCTAAAAGGAAGATGTATGATATGCAACTAAATGCAAACTAAATAGATGAAAATGCAATCTATGGCAAGAATGCAATCTATGTTTTTGTTGTTTTTCAAGATTTTGACTTGGAATGCAAACCTAAAGACTCAATCTTTGGAAGTTGAAATGAAGCCAAGACCTTAAAGGACAAAGGACCAAATGACAAAAGGACAAGATGACAATGTATCCCTTATTATGCTTGGATACTAAGCTAGGTTTGACCAAATGACAATAATGAAAAAAGGAGAAAAGGTTTGATAAGGTCTAGACTTCCTAACAATGACTTAGGGTTTATCAAAGATTTGGATTACTCAAGTATGACAAAACCTAGTTTTGACACTATATGCAAAGGGACAATTACTATGCAAATGACTCTAATATGATATGATAATGACCTAAGCTTAATGAAGAGACCTAGGGTATGCAAATGCAAATGTATGACAATGTCAACCTAAGTTTGAATTATGAAATGGTATTACTCTAATGCAAGAGGACACATGCAATTGGATGACCCTTATTGATATGCAAAGGAGTATGACCTAGGTGAAACTTAACCTTGGTAGTTGACAATGACTTTGCAAAATGCAAACCTAAGATGAACTTAAATCTAAGTGACATGAATGTTGAGACAAGATTTTGAAAAATGTTTGACAACCATGTTTGAAGGTGTTTTGAACTTTGTTGGATGAAATGTTCTTGTGTTAATCCTTGTTTTGAATCAATTTGTCTTGTTTTTGAAATGAGACACAACTCAACTTTTGACAAATAAAGAAGACAAGATATTTCAACTTAGACTCAAGACAATCATGCTCATTCACACATTTCTTATGGTAGGCAAGGACAGTAGGTACTTGAGAGGTAGACTCGTTATGAGATTCAAGGAGAATACATAGAAGCTTGACCCCATGGGCTCCCCTCCACGGCACTCACTTCTTAGGGCAGCCAAGCATCAGGCCCCATGGAAATCTCCCCATGGTGAACTTAGCATCTCTTCCAAGTATCTAAACTTGTCCTTCTCAAGCAACTAGAAGGATTTTTGGCCTCTAAATACAAGGTGTTTAGTAAGGATTTATGTTAAGCGTTACTCCTTGGTGTCACGCAAGTGTGATTGAGACATTAAGCCCACCAAGATACCAAAAAAATGTAGTCACGCAAGAATGACTTAGACCTTAAGGCCCTACTTAGATGTTGATATGAGAAAGAGTCCAAGGGCCATCACTTCCCAAGTAACTACAATTCCCACGTAACCCTTCCTTCAAAGCTTTCACCCATCAGGTATTTATTTATAGTGAGTTAGAATGCCAAGGTATTCTAGCTGTACTCACTTTGGGTCGTTCCCTTCTCATTATTATCACTTTCTTACAAAATAAAGCAAATGGTCAGGAAGGCAGGCCCTCGAAAGGTAACAAACAATCTGAACCAAGAGAATGGTATCGAAGATCTGGATTTCTGATCACCCTAAGAAGGATGAGAGCATACTCTCCTACTCTGATGTCAAACTCAAAAATCAAAGCAAACACACATTCATTCCATCCTATTTAGACATTATACTAGGTGCCTAGATATGAATTACAAACACAAAGTTTAGTTGGAGTCCAAGGCAACCTACAAAAACACTAAGTCAGAAGTTTGATTTTCTTAGTCTTTGACTAGCGAACCTACATATAATGTGTTAGTAGTTTCATTTGTTGTCTTTGTCATGCATATGCCAAGGTGTTGCATAGAGAATTAGTACCAAAGAAAACCAGAATGCAAGCACAAAATGGAAAACAAAGTAATTTGCAAGCAAAAACACTGATTTTTACCTCTGTTTCTAGCCCTACACAGGTGCAGAATGTCTCACATAGGCGTAGAATGCTTGACACAGGCACAGATTGTCCTTGACATAGGCGTAGAATGCTTGACACAGGCACAGATTGTCTCACATAGGCACAAAAGTTCTCAGAAAACCCTGCATTACCCTGTTTCTTGGGTTTTTCACCTGCAAATCAACTCAAGAACACTCAAAAGCATGATTAGGGGGTTAGTTCACATCAGGTTCACCAATTAATGTAGATAGGAATCTGGAAATCATCAAAGCAATGTAAACAATAGCCTAGTTCAATCACAAAAACTAAAATGCAATGATAACAATCCTAAAAACACTCAATAAAGACATGAATACAAGACATCAATTCAAGATTGAAAACTAAGCAAACCAAATGCAGATGTCTTCTTCATGTGGCTCCATTGTCCTTCTTTCTCCTTCAAATAACTTTGTTTTGTAGATCTCACCTTCAAGTGCATAAACCTAATGTGAAAGCAAGATTGACAAGTAGCGCAAGAATACTAGAAGCATGATTGATTCGACCAGGGATCAGGGGTCAAGGATCAAGGGATTTGATTGAAGAAATTAATCCAATTTATAGAAAAATTGGAGAAAAAATCAGATTAGCATGAAAGTGATTCGAATAGAAATTCAAATCAAGAATAGCAAAATTATGACAAATGTATGACAAATTGCTATGTAAGGATTTATGACAATTTATGACAATTTATGACAAATTGCTATGCAAGGATTTATGACAAGATTTTGAAATAGAAATAGACATTTAGGAATTTTGGAGAAATTAGAAAATTAAGTTGGAAATAATGACTTGGAAATTAGGAAATTGATGCAAATTAGGTTATTTAACTAATAATTTCTCATTCATTAATTAATTTACAAAAAAAGGAGGAATTAATTAGCCAATTAAATAAACATTTAATTGTGACAAGAAGACTTAGGATAAATAAATAAATTATTTAACCTAGAGGGAGAAATGACAAACAAGGTTAAATGAATAAATCATGAAACCCTAGAAGATGAATTAGAAATGCAAGGACAACAATTAGGTCCTGACAAAAGATAATTGATGTAGGGTCGATTTAATCATGATTCTAACTTGATAAATGATTTGATTGATAAATACACCAATTGATGAGGAACAATGACAAATTAATCCAAATTGACATGATTGAGAAGGACGACGATTGATGACAAATTGATCGCAAGACGACAAGATTGAAAATGACAATGATCAATGACAAATCGATCGCAAGTCGACAAGATTGATAAGAGGACAACGATCGATGACAAATCGATCATAAAATGACAAGATTGATAAGAGGACAAAACCCTAATTAGGATTGACGATGTCCAAAATGATGACAAATGAGCACGCACATTGATGCGACAGGATAAGATCGACCAAAATCATGATCGAAGATTGTTATCGACAAGACCAAATTTGAAAGCGAGACAAATAAAGAATGTAGAAGAAGGACTCAATGCTTGCAAATGATAAAAACCAAGTGTGTGACATAGAAGAAATGTTAATGTGATGCAAAAACCCTAAAATAAGGCAATGTGCAAATGTTAAAGTACGACTCCGCAAGCGTTGACCATTTTTAGACATTTACAAGAACATTTCTTCTTTTATGTAGAAAGTGAATGCTCTTGTGTGTAGAATCAGATGTGCTGATGGAATTTTAGAAGAGTTTGAGATTGTTGCTAAAGTGTTGAGATCATTACCTCCTGTGTACAAACATAAAGTTGATTCTATTGACGAGATACAAACTATGACAAATGTGACAAGAGACACACTAATTGGCAAGCTGGCTACTTTTGAGCTGAGTGAGTTTGGAGACTCTCTTCCTAAGACTAAATTTACATTTAAAGATACTATTTTTAGGAAGCAAAGAAATGATCTGGGAGAAATTTTTACAAGAGTATCTAGATATGAGAAAGAGATTAAAGAAATGGAAGATGAAGAAAGAGATCTTGAAGCACTTATTACCAGAAGATTGCCTAAAGGTTCCACTAAGTATGAAGGGAAGTTACCTCTTAAATATTTTTCACGTAAAAAGATAGGACATTTTGCATCAAGGTGGCTAGAAAGAGATAGAAATCCTAAGAAGCCATTTAAGCCATATAAGCCTAAATATTAGAAGAAGTGTTATTATGCTGCTAATGAAGGTGTGACAAATGATGAGTTAGATAAAGGGAATTCATGAGATGAATTTGTGTTCATTGTAATCAAGGAAGATGATCCTATAACTACAGAATTTGTAAGTTGCACTAATGAGGAGAAAGCTTTAGCTGCTAAAGTTGAGGAAAAAGATGAATGGGTAATTGACAGTGGTTTCTCTCATCATATGACAGGTGATAAGAGAAAATGTGTAAATTTAGAAAGGTATGATGGTGGTATAATAAAATTTGGTGATAGCAAATCTTGTGTAATCCATGGTAAAGGTTATATTTCTCTTGATGGTAAGCATAATATTGATTATGTGTTGTATGTTGAAGGTTTAAAGAATAATATTTTGAGTGTTGGTTAGATGGTTGATAAGGGATATAACTTGCAATTCAAGAATGGTAAATGTGAGATCTTGAGTAGCTCTAGAACTGAGATTGCATCAGGGACAAAGACTAAAGGTAATATCTTTCAGTTGAATGCTAGTGGTAAAAGTTGTTTGATTTCTCAGATTGATGAAGGTTGGTTATGACATAAAAGGATGTGTCATGTAAATTTTGATTGTAAGATTAAGATAAGTTCTACTCAAGCAGTGAGAGATCTACCAAAGTTAATAAAGCCTTCTAATCTGATATGCAAGGATTTTCAATTAGGTAAGAAGACAAAAGTTACTTATAAGAGAAAATAGTATAATTCTAATGGATTGTTGGATCTTGTGCATACTAAACTATGTGGTCCTTATAGAGTGAGAATCTTGCAAGGTAACAGGAATTTCATGTTGTTAATTGATGATTATTCAAGGATGATGTGGATTAAATTCTTAAGGGAGAAGTTTGAACTGTTGGAGAAGTTCAATATTTTCAAGGCTAGACTAAAAACTGAGACTAGATTGAAGTTGAAATGTCTGAGATTTGATAGAGGTAGAGAATTCACTTCTGATGAGTTTAATGCATACTGTGAAGATTATGGAGTTAAGAGACAGTTATGTGCTCCTAGGAATCCACAACAGAATGATGTTGTAGAGAAAAAGAATAGAACAATTCAAGAAGGTGCTAGAGCCATGATGATTAAAGGAAACATTCTTCATGTATTTTGGAGAGAAGTTGTGAGTACTACAGTATACACTCTTAACTGAGTAAATGTCAAAGGTGATACTGGTAAGACTTCTTATTAGTTATGGTTTGGTCATGCTCCTATTGTTAGATATTTCAAAAAAATTGGTACTAAATGCTATATCAAAAGAGATAAATACCTTGGAAAGTTTGATGCTAGATGTGATGAACGAATCTTTCTTGGTTATTCTACTAAAAGCAAGGCCTACCGGTGTTATAATAAAAGATTGAGAAAGATGGTTGAAAGGGATAATGTGAAGGTTGATGAAGGTAATATAAGATAGATTGGATCTTACGGATATGATTCTGATAATCAAGATGCTACTTCAGATAAAGGAAAGCTAGTGCAGACCCAAAGTCATGTTCTGATTGCTCCAGAAAAGCTTGAGATTGAAGATGCAAATGTTAATGCAGAAGAAAGAGTTCAAGAACTTGAAATTCAAGAAAATCATAAAACCCCTAGGTATGTAAGGTTTAATCATTCAAAAAATTAGATTATTGGTGATAAGAATAAAGGTGTGATGACTAGGAGAAGACTTGATGAAGAAATGTGTTTGATTTCTAAGATTGAACCCGAGAATGTTGATGAAGCATGTAAAGATGAAAATTAGATTAAATCTATGGAAGAAGAATTGAATCAAATTGAGAAAAATAATACACAGATTCTTGTTCCTAGACCTAAGGATAAAAATGTAATTGGAACTAAATGGGTATTCTAGAATAAGTTGAATGAACATGGTGAAGTTGTCCGAAATAAAGCTAGACTTGTTTGTAAGGGTTATTTACGGATGGAAGGAATTCATTACAAGGAGACTTTTACTCTGGTAGCTAGAATTGAAGTTGTTAGATTATTTCTTTCTTATTTTGCTCACAAAGACTTCAAGGTTTATCAGATGGATGTCAAATCAGCTTTTCTTAATGGTGAATTGGAAGAAGAAGTTTATATTGAGTAACTGGATGGATTTCAGCTGATGGACGAAAAGGACATGGTTTGCCAATTGAAGAAAGCATTGTATGGATTGAAGCAAGTCCCTAGAGACTGGTATGCCAGATTGGGTAAGTATTTGATGAAGCTTGGATTCAATAAAGGTACTGTTGATAGTAGTGTTTATTTCAAGATTGATCAAATTAATATCTTGATTGTTGAAGTTTTTGTTGATGACATTATCTTTGAAGGAAATGATTCTCTATGTATGAAATTTGTTGAAGAGATACAAAATGAATTTGAGATGTCTATGATTGGTGAAATGAAATTCTTTTTGGGATTACAAATTACTCAGTTGGATGAAGGTATTTTCATATCTTATTCTAAGTATGTGAATGAATTTTTGAATAAATTTGGTCTTGAAGAATCTAAACGAGGAAGTTAAGTAGGAGAACAACTTCCTACACTAACATTGAGAGGAGGGTAATGAAAAACAATTTACAGATCATCACAATAGTTACAAAAACTTAACATAAATACTCACAAACAACATTCATACCACAACATAGTGATTTACGTGGGGAAAATCATTTTGGGAGAAAAAAACCCACACTCTAAAAGTTGTCCAATATATTATTCAAAAATAAAAACAAATTACAATATACTTGTAGAGAAAGCTCTTCATAGGAGTACCACTAATCAAAGATTTAGAGGTAACTCAATAGCCATAAGACTCTTACACACAACTTCTATCTCATGCACCTCATATAAAGGAGATACAATACAAGAAATCATCAAATGGTATTACAAAACCATGGGCTAAAACCACCCAATAAACTATAGCCAGCCTTATCTCCAATCTAGATGCCCTATGACATGTTAAAACACACATAAACATGTGTCCCTCCCTTTTACAACTCATTTATGTGTTCGATGCAAATTTATTTCCTATTTCACAAACTTTCAGAGGCCATAACTTGTGAACTGTGTGTCTAATTGACAAATCATTTGAAGCTATGGAAAACTCACAAAGTGCTCTATTGCTTTGTAAACCACTACACTATTTACACCCACTCTTTAGGGCTTTTCATAGGGTCTAAATTCCCAGAAATTAAGTTTAAACATTTAATTGTACCCCTACAAAATGGAAACTTTAATATCTTCAAAACTAGTTGTGATCTTGTGACAAAACTTTACCGACCTACTTATCTAACCAACCAAAAGCTTCTGGGATAATTTCACACCATTTCGTGCTCAAATAAAAATTTACTATAAATAGTAACTTTATGTAAATGCAAGGATGAGACATCATTTTCCCAACATTCTCCCACTTGTCAAACACCTTGCAAGATAAAAGGGAGTATCAAAAAAATGAATCAATTGCTAGGGGCCATAAGGCCCATAGACTCTGAAAGCCATCTGAACTTCTTTGTTTTCACAACCTTAGCTAAGTAATCGACAACATTCATTAAATTTTCTACCTTAACCAACTTCACCCTTCCATCTTTGATCATATCTTTGACAAAATCATACTGAGCATCAATGTGCTTGTTCTAAGCATGAAATGTCAGGTTCTTAGCTAAGCAAATCACACTTTGACTATCACAAAGATTTATAATAAACATGGTGATCTGATTCAGAATGCTCAAATCCCAAACTCAACACATATGTATCAAATTTTTGGTGCCACATCTTAGGATTCTGTTTGAGGCCATAAAAGGATTTCCTTAATTTATAGACCAAATTACTTTTACCTTTTACCACAATGCTCTAACTATGTCATATAAATATACTCCTCCAAACCACCATGAAGGAAAGTAGTTTTCACATCCATTTTCTCAACCTCTAAATCATAAGCAGTAGCAATAGAAAGTAAAAATCTAATGGATGTCATTTTTCAATAGGAGAAAATATCTTACCATAATCAACACCCTCAACTTGAGAGTAGCCTTTTGTAACCAACCTGGCTTTATACTTCTTAATGCTTCCATCTAAACCAATATTTTTCTTGAACACCCATTTACAACCAATAGGTTTCCATCCTTTAAGAAATTGTACAAGATCCCATGTGTCATTCTATTTCAAAGCTGTCATTTCTTCTTCCATAGAAATCTTCCAGGATTCTGCATCATTCATACTTAAAGCCTCTTCTATAGATTTTGGTTCATCCACATTAGTATTCAAAGAAAAAATACATCTCCAATCATCAAGTGAATACCTTTCAAGTGGTTGTCTATGTCTTGTATACCTTAGAATAAGCTAAGTGGGAGGTTCTTCCTCTTCTTCTGAAGATTTGGAGCTAGACGAGCTCTCCTCAACTTCCTGCCTATCTAGGGGTCTCGATTCAACTCTTTTAGGTGTACAAGGGAATTGAATCACATCTTCCTTTTTAGTATATTCTGGCTCCAATGTAACTGAAGGAGACTTAATTTCTCTAAAAATAACACTTCTACTATGAATTACATTTTGTACAACATGGTCCCAAAGCTTGTATCCTTTCACACAATAACTGTACTCAACAAACATACATTTCACAACCTTGTTCTCCAACTGTGTCTTCTTCTCCTTTGGCATGTGTGCATATGCCTCACAACAAAAAACTCTAAGATGTCTCAATGAAGGCTTGTGACCCGACCATGCTTCCATAGGAATTTTATCAACAAGGGTTGATGTAGAAGACCTATTAATCAAGTAGAAAATAGTGGCAATAGCTTCAACCCAAAACTTTGGTTCTAGACCAACACCACTCAGCATATTCCTTGCCTTCTCTATCAATGTCATGTTTATTATTTTGCAACTCCATTTTGCTATGTAGAATACATAGTTGTCTTATGTCTATTAATGCCACAATCTTTGCAGAACCTATCAAAATAATTAGATAAAAATTCACCCCCATTATCATTCTTCAAACATTTAATTTTATTTCCAGTCTGCAACTCAACCGTTTCTTTAAATTCTTTAAGTCAACTAAAAACTTAATATTTACTCTTCAGAAAATATACCCATTTCCTTCTACTAAAATAATCAATAAATGAAACATAATGTGGATTTTCCAATCGAAGGAACATCTACAAGACCAAACACATCAGAATGAATAAGATCCAAAACACCGCAAGATTTATGACAACTCAAGTAAAATTGAACATGGTTTTATTTTCCATAAAAGCAATGCTCACAAAAATCAAAGTCAAGATTACAATCATTCAAACCTTCAACAAGGTTTTTATTTTTCCAGTTCATTAGACCCTTTTCTCCCATGTGGCCAATCCTTTGGTGCCATAACATAGTCTTATGTGCAATTAACTTTACTTTAGAAGAAAGATAACCCCTAGGTACCCAAAAGCAATGCCCATCTATTGAACGTGAAACTCTCAAATTTTTTGACGAAGAATCCACAGATTTACTTTTTACAAAATTGCTATTACACTCAATAGTGTATGCCTCTAGCTTATACAAAGTGTCAAACTTGACACCTATAGAAATTACCCTAGCACCCGTAATCATCATATATCCTACTAAAAAAAAAATTGTCTACACACCTACATCTATAAGTTTTCCCATAGATAACAAATTTCATTTTAATCTAGGGATATGCAACACACCATTAATCCTTTTTATTCTACCATCAGAAAACCTGATTCTAACTTTACCTCGACCAACAATGTCTAAATGTGAATATTCACCCAAGTACACCTTACCTCCATTAAATTCTTCATATTTAGAAAACCAATCTCTATTGGAAATCATGTGGAAAGATGCACCCGAGTCAATTAACTAGGCATCATTACCTGCATGAGTAGCTAAAGTTGCAATAAATACATCACCATCTTCCTTCTCAGACTTAGAATCAAAACCAAACTTCTTTTTTTTCTTCTTCTTTTCTTCTTTGCAATCCTTATGGATGTGACCTGGTTTACCATAATTCTAGCAAATAACTTTGGACTTTCTAGGAGATTTTGATCACCCTCTCAATTTGGACTTATCATGCTTCTCATTCTTCTTGCTTTCTCCTTAGATCTTCCACAAATAGTTAGGGCTTCCTTTGAACTGAGGGATACCTTCCTCCACATCTCTTCACTAAGTAGGGCACCCACCACATCTTCAAACTTCAAAACAACAAAAGTACTACCGATGGCTATAACAAGAGAATCCCACAAATTAGATAAAGAAAAAAACAAGATCTAGCATTTCTCCTCTTCATTTGTCTTAACACCAATAGATACTAATTGAGCCACCAACATATTAAATTCTTCCAAGTAGTCTACAATTTGTCCACCCTCTTCCATCTTCGAGGAATACAATTTCTTCCTTAGGAAAATCTGATTTAATAAAGATTTCAGTTGATACATTTCACCAAGATTAGTCCACAACTTCTTTGCAAAGTTTTCTTCATGGACATTAATTGGAACAGAGTTTGTCAGGAATAGTCTAATTAGACCCTTGGCTTTTCGATCTATAAAATCATACTAAGTCACCACAGTAGGATCAAAGGTCCATTGGACATTCATATCAACAACATCCCATAGATCTCAATCTATTAGTAGATTTCCATCTTCAGCTTCCACATCTCAAAATTTGTTCCATTAAATTTCTCCACCTCTATTTTCCTTAATGAACTTGCCATATGAAAATTCCCACAACAAGATCAAAAAGTGTCTTTTGCACAAGCTCACAAGCTCCCACTCAAAATTGGATTAATTCAAAAAACCCACCAACCCACAACTAAAACCAAAGGTGACCAAGCTCTAATACCACTTGCAAGGAAGTTAAGTAGCAGAAAAACTTCCTACACCAACCTTGAGCGAAGGGTAATGCAAATTTTTTTATAGATAGTCACAATAGTTACTGAAACTTAATAGAAATACTCATAAATAACATTCATACCACAACACCATGATTTACATGGGGAAAATCCTTTTGGGAGAAAAAACCCACACACTCCAAAAGCCACCCTGATAATATGATGAAATAATAAGGATCTGGTCAACTACTGAGAGAGGGGGTGGGGGGTGAATTAGTAGATAGAAAATAAACTAAAATTTTACCAAACTTAATTCCAATTCAGAAAAACTTGCTAAACTACATCGGTT
This sequence comes from Cryptomeria japonica, assembly GCF_030272615.1. Classification (NCBI taxonomy): domain Eukaryota; kingdom Viridiplantae; phylum Streptophyta; class Pinopsida; order Cupressales; family Cupressaceae; genus Cryptomeria; species Cryptomeria japonica. The sequence goes on along the minus strand of NC_081411.1, from coordinate 438,847,713 downwards.
TAGTCACTTTATCAAAAAAATGCAACTGCACTATCAAACTTTACCAGTTGACCAAAACATCAATGATACAATGCAACAGATCTGAAACTCACATACTTGTAAAGAAGGAAAATTGAACCCTAGGTGTTCTCCCCCACTCCAAGGAGAAAGGGGGTCACTAGGATTGAGGGTTTTCACTTAGGAGGGACTTTACATTCAAAAGAGGGGTTGAAACCCACAAGATCCAATCCCACACAATGCAAGACTAGATTCTAAATGAGTTTCAAGGGTTGAGACATCAAGGATACCCTCTTTTGTAAAGATTGTAGATAGAAAGATTGAACTAGGAATGCATGTAAAGTAAGAAAGATTCACTTATAAATAGAGATAGGGATATGGGATGAAGTTGTGGACCTGGAATTAGAAGTAAAATGTTGAGATGATGCTTTTCTGCAAATTCGAGCAAAATTTGATGGGATGATGGCGCCCGACGTGCACACGGTCCTCCGAAAAATCTGTGAAACGAAGGGGGATCTGTTTGTCTCTGCACAAGGATTCCAGATCTTCAATTACAGCCATGTACCTGCAACCTACACACAAAAAAGAGAGGACAATTGGGGGGTTAGGGATTAGGGGTTTTCCTTTAGGTCAAACCCCGGTTTTGGAATTAACCAAGAAATGAGAATGCTGTAAATGTAAATGTTTGTAATGTAAACAAGTACTGATACCTTGTTGTAAGAATGTTTGTATTCTTACATGCAAAGGTGTAATGAATGTTGTATTTTGTATGTTGTAAGTGATCTCCTCTTGAATGGTTGAATCCTTGTCTTTGAATGCAATACTTAGCCTTGAATGGAGACTTAGAATGCTTAATTGCTTGAAGGAATGCTTGAATGCTTGAATGTTTTAATGTTTGAATATCGCTCCCACCTTTTTCACCTATATCTCCTCCTCCCTTTTGAGAGGGGAAACGTAGTTTATATACTTGTCGTTTAGGGCTGATAGACTGATTTTTCCGACCTTGGGCCGACCAGGAAACATTATTTCCCGAATTGCAAACTTAAAGATCCGATGCCCAAAAGAGATCGGGCCCAAAATAGGGCTAGGGACCAGGGCGCTGGGCACCATGGTCTTGGGGGACCAGGGCACTGGGCGCCCTAGTTCTGAAGGACTAGGGTGCTGGGCGCCATGGTCCCACCTCCCGGGATAGCAGGGTGCTAAAAAATGCAGTTTTCGGTGTCAAAAATAGGTTTCAAGTCTCCATTCAGGTTCAACGTTGCGCCGCCATCGTGAAGACCCAAATGCAGTCGAAATTGCAAGTGTCACAATTTTAGGACGCTACAATAATATTTAACCAAAACATTAAACCACTTTACTAATATTAGTAATAGCTCATTTCAAATCACTTCTAATCATCTAAACATACCTAAGTGGCTTTACTAGTTAACTATATCAACCATATCAAAACATATCCACAAAAAAATTCACCACTTGACACAATGATTTTTCATGTGGAAATCCAAATCAAAAAAACCATGGTGGGGATGAATACCCATAAGTATATTGAACTCTTCTCAATTTTGACCTGTTAGGAGTGAAGCCTTGTTAGAAGATTATACAATAATGTCATGTTAAGAACAACGCTGGTTAAGGACCACCTGGTTAAGGGATTGACTATAATACCCTATTAAAGGAAATATTCTGTTAAAGGTAACCTCAGTAGAGGATTTCAAATCCAAGCTAATAGATCACCTGGTTAGAGGATTTAAACAATAGTAAACCTATTAAAGATTACTCGGTTAAGGGATTTAATAGTTGTAATGGTTAGAGAACAACAGGTTCTTTGCTGATCTGGAAATAACACTTCCTTGATTAGTCAAATCCTTTTCTGCTCCTATCTGCCTTCACAACATTTTGTAGACACTCTTTCTAGTTCGGCAACAATCACAATACCACACTTAATCAGATTGCCAAAACAATTACAAAACAACTCATTGACCTTATATAAAAATACAATAGGTCAGTAACACATCACAAAATCTATGAATCTCATAGAAATTACAAACATATCAGTTCCTTCAGAACCGTTGGATTACATAGCAATCAACTACACATTGTTCTAGACAACATCAATTGCTCATGGATTACTGCACATAGGGTTCTATAGCTCATCATGTGTTTTTCACTTCATGCTATGCATTTTCTCATTCCCAATATAAATGGTTATCTTCACATGCCAAAACCACTTTGAAACTAATCACGTGCATCATGCATATGTGGCATCTTCATCTCCAATCATCATTCAGTCAAAGATCATCACAACTGCTTCTCCAAGCTTCATCGGTTAGGGATCTTCTTATCAACTGGTTAGGGTTACTGGTTGATCTCACTGCTTTAATAACAATACCAATACTAGTTTCCTTCACTGCTTTACAACCGATTTATTTGTTGCATCATTACCTAGATTACAATATTGTTGGGATTTGAGAACACCGAGAGAGGGGGGTGAATCAATGTTCTACCAGAATGAATTTTTTTTTCTAAACCATGCATGCATGTACCAGTAAACAAATAAGCATATACCAAGAAGCAAATAAACCATCCACATAAATGAACACCATAACACACAAATTTTTATACATGGAAAATCTCAATGAGAAAAAACCACAGTGGGATTTGTGACCCACAATATCAGTTCACTGGCCATATGAAAAGATATTACATATAATAGGGGCCTGCACTTGTAGGAAGGCACACTTCCTAGGGCATACTTCTCATTACTAAAGATCCTCACTGACTAAAAGCTTTCTGCCAAAGTAAATTAGTGAAATGAACTCAGGAATGCATCTTCTATGCCAGATAGTGTTCCGGTTCTGAACCTACTCTATACTGGTTCACAAACTTGAACTATAACCGATATTACTTCTCCTCCAAGAATGCTTTTGAAGCTACCTATAGATCATTGCATGATATAATTTCCGCATACAAAAATGATCTCCATACATATATTTCACATCTCATAGTTTTTCTATAGCTATATATGTCTATCATCTATTCCATCACAATATGATCATATTAAATTGACCTAGCAGACTGACTTATATACCTATTACATAATATGCCTTATGTTAGCTTACAATGCATTTATAAAAGATATTCAATGTCGGCCTCGACAATAATTACAAAATGATTTACTAAATAAATCTTCCTTGATGTCGGCTTCCTTGAAGTATTGATGCTGGTGTTGGTGTCAGTGTAGGCTTGAATGCTTCCAATGTAGGTATCTACCAGTATATGCCTCCTAGTGTCGGTTTGTGACTTCCATCAGATCTTGTTGCCATCAATGACAACAAAATGAATCTAATAAGTGTCAATTGCCAACAAATACAACTTCATTACCAGTTACTATTGACAATAATGACAAAACTATACTTCATCTATGCAATCGTCATGTATTGCCAACAATCTCCCCCTTTGGCATTGATGGCAATAAAAATATCAATACCCTTTGATTATAATGATTGAGAGTAAATTACATACACAAGTATAGGAATCCTGGTTTGCATTTTTCATATACTCTCCTTCAATTGTATCTTCATGTCTTCAGCTGGTAACTAGTTATTCAATCATATACATTTCTTCTCCCCCTTTGACAACAATGCCAAAGTGAAGGTTAACCATTCCATGCTTCATCGATCTGCAACTAGCTACTCCCCCTGTGGAGTAGCTCCACTCTACACCAATCCTTCTTTAATATTTTTAATAATCTCTGAGATTGATGTCTTCAACATCTACTTAATTGACTTCATGTAGGGGTACAACTCCTAAATTTCCTCTAAGATACTCAAATGTAGCCTTAGGCAGTGGTTTAGTAAAGATATATGCTAGCTATTCCTTAGTAGATACATGCTCCAGTGACACATCTTTATTTTTCACTTTCTCTCTTAGGAAATGATACTTCATCTCAATATGCTTTGTCCTAGCATGCAAGACCGGGTTCTTAGAAATGTTTATCGCATTGGTGTTATCACATAAAATCCTTACCTTGTTCTGTTAGCTTCAACTTGAAACCTTCCAAAATGTGTTTCATCCAGATTGCTTGGGTACAATTCATATATTTTGCAACATATTCAGCTTCTTCTATTTATTGTTAAATACAACTTTGTTTCTTGTTTCTCCAAGATACTAGTCTTCCTCCAAGAAAGAATGCTCCTCCGATTGTACTCTTCCTATCATCATTATTGCCTGCCCAGTCTGCATCTATATAGACTTTTAAATCAAAGTCTTATGCATATGGATACCATAATCCATAATCAATTATGCCTTTTAGATACCTAAAGATTCTTTTAGTTGCTACCATGTGTGACTCCTTCGAGCTTTTCTAAAATCTGGCAACCAATCCTACTGCATGAGCAATGTCCGATTTGTTGTGGAAAATATAACGAAGTTTTCCTATCATTGACCTGTATTCCTTTTCATCAACTGATACAAAATCATCCTCCTTAGAAAGTTTATAACCTTTAACCATTGGTGTTCTAATTGGTTTACAGTCTCCCATTCCAAAAGTCTTCAATACTTCTTTCACATATTTGGACTGTGTGATGAAAATACCTTCCTTCATCTGTTGGATTTGCAGACCTATGAATTTTTTATCTCACCTACTAGTGACATCTCAAACTCATTCTTCATTTCATTAGCAAATTCATGACACATATCATCATTTCCTCTAAAAAAATGATATCATCCAGAAATACCTCACTTAACAGTATCTTATCTCCATCTATCTTGAGATATATGTTACTATCTTCATTGGCTCTTTGAAAACCTATCTTTGCCAAGTGAGAGTGCAATCTTTCATACCATGCTCTAGGTTCTTGATTCAATCCATATATGCCTTATGTAATTTACACACCATGTCCTTTTCAACAGTTAAAGCATAACCATCTGGTTATTCAATATAGACTTCCTCTTCCAATATTCCATTAAGAAATGTTGACTTCACAACCATTTGATATAATTTGAATCCTATGTATGTTGAAAATGCAAGTAGAGTCCTTACTCCTTCCAATCTTGCAATTGGTGCAAATGTCTCACCATAGTCTTCACCTTCTTCTTGTGCATATCCTTTGCATGCCAGTCTAGCTTTATTTCTGACCACTACTCCATCTTCATTCAATTTATTTTTGAATACCCATTTTGTACCTATCATATTTTTGTTATCCGGTCTGGGTACCAATGGCCATGTATTGTTCTTCTCTATCTAGTCAAGTTCTTCTTCCATTGCCTTGATCCAGTATTTATGTGCAAATGTTTCTTTTGGAGTTCTAGGCTCAAAGGTGGAAATCATACATGAGTTCTCTCTAAGCCTTGTTCTTATTAGCACACCTACATTCTTATCTCCAACAATCTGAGCAAGGCTAGTATTGAGTCTAACATACCTTGGAATAACATGTTCTTGATTTCCAAGTTTTCTTCTTCAATTTCCTCATCTTCTTCTGGACCTTATAGTTCTGGTTGAACGAGGGCTTCTCTGTTCTGTTCTCCAACTTTTGGCTTCACCAGTTTCGGTTCCAAAAATGGTGTGTAATGTTATTCTTCCTCCTTCTCCTCATTGGTTTCTCTTGATTTCTCAGGAAACTCATCAACTCAAACATTTACACTTTCAATGATCTTCTTAGTCTGGTTGTTGTAACACTTGTAAGCTTTTCTCTTGGTGGAGCAACCAAGAAATATGCCTTCATTACTCTTGGCATCAAACTCACCAACATAATCACCTCTTTTGATATAAAATCTGCTACCAAAAATCTTAAAGTAACTGACATTAGGTGATCTATCATACCAGTACTCATAGGGAGTTTTGTCCTTACCTCTTTTAACCAGTATCTGGTTCATTATGTAAATAGTTGTGCTGATAGCTTCTCTCCAGAATGTCTTAGCTACACCTCCTTGAATTAGCATAGCCCTAGCAGCTTCAACAACTAAATGGTTGTTCCTTTCTGCAATATTGTTATGTTGTGGTGTCCTAGGTGTAGAAAGTTGCCTCTTAATTCCATTGTCTTCATAGTATCTAGTGAATTCCTCTGAATTTAATTCACCACCTTGATCAGTTCTTAAGCACTTTATCTTCTTTCTAGTTTCATTTTCAACTAAGGCTCTGAACTCCTTAAACTTTCTAAATGATTTTGTCATGTCTTTCAAGAATGTGACCCACATCATCCTTGAGAAATCATCGGCAAATATCATGAAATATCGATCACCTTGAATAATTCTAGTCCTCATTGGTCCACAAAGGTCAATATGAACCAAATATTGCAAATATTCTGCTAAGAAAGATTTTCTCTTGAAGGTTGAGGATGTCATTTTCCCTAACTGGCATTCCTTACACAAAGCATTCACCAGTTTTTCCAACTATGGCAAACCTCTTACTGATTTGGACTTACTAACTTTAACAATATTATCAAAATTTACATGAGATAATCTCTAATACCAAAGCCAAATATCTTCTACTTTTGCAATTAAAACAACTATTGACTTTAGAGCTTAAATGAGACAAGTTACCTCTAGTTTGTTTGTCAGTTGCAATCCGTTCACCTTTTCTTCCATAAATCTTGTAGACTCCATTATTGAATTCCAATGCGTAACCTTTGTCATTGAGTTGAGGAGCACTCAAAAGATTATGTTTCAGTCCTTCAACCTAGTAGACATCATTTGCACTGCTTTTACCATTCAGAGAGATGGATCCTTTTCCTTTCACCATGAAGGGTGATTCATTCCCAAATCTCACAACACCTCCATTAAATTCTCTCAATTTAAGAAACTTATTCCGTTCATTGGTCATGTGGTGTGAACAACCACTGTCTATAATCCAATCATCTGAACTATCCATGTGAGAGACTAATTCCTTCTGATCTAATGTCTCTTTTTTAATAGCAAAAAAGATATTGTCCTCATTTGCATCTTCCTTAGATTCTTCATCTGTAATTCCTTGCTCAACTGGAATGAGATAATCTCTTTTACCTTTGCCTTTATACTTCTTATACTTCTCTCATTTTTGCTCATTATCTCCATTTGGACAATTAGGATCAATATGTCCAATCTGGTTACATGCAAAAAACTTCAAGGGTATTTTACCTCTATAATTCCTGGTACATATGGGTAACCACTTGGCCAATAATGCTTCAAGCTCAATTAGACTATTTTCATCATTTACCTCTCTGCTGGATCTAGACTCATGACTGGAGCTCACTTCTTTACTTTTCCTTGCCGGTAGGTTGGAAACTAAAGCTCTAAATGCAGATTCTGATCTCTAAACACTTCCATCATAACCATTTAATTCAAATGCAATTAATTTACCAATGATAGAATCAAGAGTTACCTATGTTTTATCAATATATTTGAGTTCCTGAATGGTTGCAACTTAGATAGCGTAGACTGGTAGAAGGATTCTCAACACCTTGCTAACCACCGTAGTATCCTCCATTGTACCTCCAACACTTTTGATCTCTCTGACTATCTCCTTGATCCTCTGAGCATACTGTTGAATTTTTTCTCCTTCAACCATGTACATATCATCAAATTTACCTCTCAGACTCTCTTCTTTGGCAATCTTAGTTCATGCTCATCACCACTATAGATATCTTCTAGTTTCTTCCACACTTCATAAGCAGTCTACAATCCATGTACATCAACATACTCTGAATTAGACAACGAACTGATAATGGCCTCCGATGCTTGATTGTTCTCCTGTTGCTCCTTCTTTTGATCATCTGACATAATCCCACTAGGCAAGTTATATTTAGTAACAACATGTTCCCAATATTGAATTCCTAAGCTCTTAATATAGATCTTCATCCTATCACTCCAGATTCTATATTTTTCCCTATTGAATTGTGGACCTTCTTTCTTCATCATGTTCTCCTAGATCTTTTCCTCGAGATATTATGCTTAAACACAAGAGGACTTGAAATGCTCTTATACCAATTGATAATATGATGAAACAATAAGGATCCGATCAACTATTGAGAGGGGGGTGAATCAGTAGATAAAAAATAAACTAAACTTTCACCAAACTTAATTCCAACTCAGAAACAGCTTGCTAAACTAACTGGTTTAGTTTCTATATCAAAAAACTGCAACTGCATTGTCAAACTTTACCGGTTGACCAAAACATCAATGATACAATGCAACGGATCTGAAACTCACACACCATTTAACAAAAGCATTAAGCCACTTTACTAATATCAGTAATAGCTCATTTCAGATCACTTCCGGTCATCTAAAAATATCTAAGTGGCTTTACCAGTTAATCATATCAACCATATCAGAACATATCCACAAAATCATTCACCACTTGACACAATGATTTTCCATGTGGAAACCCAAATGGGAAAAACCACAGTGGGGATGAATACCCACAAGTATTTTGAACTCTTTTGAAGTTCACCCTGTTAGGAGCCAAGCCTTGTTAGAAGCTTATACAATAATGTCATATTAATAGCAGACCTAGTTAAGTAGCAGAACAACTTCCTACACTAACCTTGAGTGAAGGGTAATGAAAAAAATTTACAGATCGTCACAACAGTTACATAAAATTAATAGAAATATTCATAAATAACATTCATACCATAACACAGTGATTTACGTGGGGAAAATCCGTTTGGGGAGGAAAAAACCCCATACTCCAAAAACCACCCAATATATTATTCAGCAATCAAAATAGATTACAATATACTTGTATGGAAAGCTCTTCATGGGAGTACCACTAATCAAAGATTTAGAGGTAACTCAATAGCCTTAAGACTCTTACACAACCTCTATCTCACACACCTCATATAAAGGAGATACAATACAAGAAACTGTCAAATGGTATTACAAAACCATGGGCTAACACCACCTATTAAACTATAGCTGACCTTATCCCTAATCTAGATGCCCTATGACATCTTAAAACACACATCAACACACGTCCCTCTCTTTTACAATTCATTTATGTGTTGAATGCAAATTTTATTTCCTATTTCAAGAGTACAAATTTTTGGAGGCCATAACTTGTGAACCGTGTGTTCAATTGACGAACCATTTGAATCGTTAGAAAGCTCACGAAGTGCTCTATTTCCTCGTAAAATGCCATGTTGTTTACACCCACTTATCAAGGATTTTAAGAGGGTATAAAATCCCCAAAATTAAGTTTAAACCTTTAATTGCACCCCTCAAAAATGGAAACTTTAATATCTTCAAAACTAGTTGTGATCGTGTGACAAAACTTTACCGACAGGCTTATCTAACCAACCAAAACCTTTTGGGATAATTTCACACCATTTCATGCTCAAATTTAAATTTACTATAAATAGTACCCTCGTGTAAATGCAAGGTTGAGACACCATTTTCCCAACACTAAACATGTTGGTACACCTATGGTGACTAGATGTAAGCTGACAAAAGATGATGACTCTGAAAGCTAATTAGACTAGATATAGATCTATGATTGGTGGTTTGTTGTATTTGACTCAAACTAGACTTGATATAATGAATCTTGTGTGTCATGTTGCCAGTTTCAAGTTGATCCTAAGGAAACTCATGTTACTGCTATAAAGAGGATATTCAGATATTTGGAAGGAACAATTGATTTTTGTTTGTGGTATTCTAAGAAGGATGACTTTACATTGAGCTCCTTAACAGATGCTGATTTGGAAGGTGGTACTAGAAGAGTACTATAGGTGGTGCATTATTTTCATGAAAGAAGTTGGTCTCTTGGGAAAGTAAAAAGAAAAATGTTATTTCTCTATCTACTACAGAAGCTGAATAGATTGTTGCTACTAGAAATTGTACTCAAGTAATTTGGATGAAGCAGATGTTGAAGGATATATGAGTTATTTATGATGAGCCTATAAATATATATTGTGATAATTCAAGTGCTATCAATATCTCAAATAATTTGGTGTTGCATTCCAAGACAAAGCATATATCAATCAAGTTTCATTTCTTGAGAGAGAAGGTGAATGAGAAAGAAGTCAGATTGGAGTATGTATCTACAAAGGAATAGATTGTAGATATCTTTACAAAGCCTTTTCCTAAAGATACTTTTGAGTATCTCAGAGAGAAGTTAGGGGTGATTTCCCCTCTTGATGAGATCTAAGGTGCATGGATTTGCAACAATCCAGTGAACTTCATAGAGATATTTAATGTTCTGGATTGATGAGTATGACTGCTACTCAGGGGGAGTAGTCAGTGTTAGTGTTGGTGGTTCAAATGTTCACATTTGTGAAGCTAATTCAGGGGGAGAAAATTGTGATTCCCTAGCCTTTGTCATTGATGTCAAAGGGGGAGAGAAGCATGTGAAAAACTCTCTATAAGAGATTAGAGAATTTTGATGTTTGAATTTTTAATCAAAGAGGGAGTTGATCCTTGTGATTTTGAGGGAGATTGCTGAGAATTTATTTCTTTCTTTGCATTGATTGTTTTTCACATTCATATGTTGCCATAAATACCAAAGGGGGAGATTGTTGGGTATTGGCTAATATGTTGTCATTGATATCAACATATGTGGAGATTGTTCAAATTTTTTTTGTGTATTCTAGTATTGTAGTTTGATGTAATGAGTTGGTTTAGGCTGTGTATTGCAGATGAGTTAATGCAATTTAAAGGGTTTCTGGTATATTGTCTGTAGATGCTTCATTATCATTTGCAGAGGGATGCATGTTGTTATGATCGAGTTGTGAGATCTGGTATAGGGGATGTTATGTAGTTGTTCATGTTATTCAATATTATGGTTTGTGACCCGTACTGCTTTGAAATTGCTATATCTTTAGTTGTGGATGTATGGAATGTGTTTTGGACATTGATGTGTCTCCTCAGTTCGATTGGTTCACGATTTGTAAATCCACAAACAAATCTTTCATGTTGATAGTCAGTTATGTTGATGGTCTTGAGATTTAGTAGAGAGATGAATGATTCTGGTAATCCAAGTTATTGCAGTTGTTGTGGTGTAATTCACGTTTCTTGTGAATATCTCTAGATCATGTTCTATGCATATTGGTGGTATGCATTGATTGTTGTGCATGTTATTCAATAATTTCCTTATCCACTGATGTTCTTCATGTTATGTGACATTCTTGGTGGTTGTAGTGTGTTGTAGATGATCAAGGCATAATTCTTGGAGGTGTTTCATATTTTCTGTATTGATTTGGGTCCAGAATATGTCTTAGCCAACATCATTTTGGTTTGCATGTATTATTGTAGTGTGTGAGGATATTATTCTATAATTTGTGTTGGCAATTTTGGTACCAACCTTAACAAGGAGCAAAATGGTCTTGTAGGATAAGAACACGCGAGATAAGAGAACAAAGAAAAAAATAAAGGACTTCATTACCCTGCACGTTCCCACGGGATAAAACAATAAAGGTAAAAATGCTTGTCCCATGGAGTTAAAAAGGCATCACTCAGACCGCACAGGTTAAGAAACATCGAAGGCAAGGAAGCTTTTCCCTTATCTCATAGGATAAAACAAATGCACCAAGGTTGGAATGGAATAAACTTGTTGGGGGAAAAGTATAGGTTTTCTCCTTATCCCATAGAGTTACATAGGCAACAACGATGGTGCACGGGATAAGGAATTGTCCAAAGAAAAGAAGGTCTTATCTGGTGGAGTAAAGTGAGGGCACAAATGATGTCGTGGGGTAAGAAACATAAAAGACAATGTATTTTCCCTTATGGCACAGGGTAAAATGGAGACAAAGGTGTTGGCAATATTACAAAGATATTGAGAAGGTTGTTGATGATTATGCACATAACTGATTAAGGATGTTTTACTATCTTGATATTATTATTTTGTCATTGATGTCAAGAAATTGATTTTCTAATTCAGTATGATGTTGCCATATCTTAAGAAATATGATATGAAGATTATAAAGAAGTCAGTAAAGACACAGGAAAGAATATGATGAATAAAGGGATAAGTTATTCAATTGGCAACTCTACTGAGTCAGACAACGATGAGATCTTGATGTTTTAGATTGTTCTAACATCATACATATGTTGTAAAATGTAAAGGTCAATACTATACTATGTTATCAAGCAAGAAACCTAGTCGGTAAACCCTAAGGAAGCTAGTTGGTAAATCCTAAGGTTATCGCAGTTGGTTAATGAAGATAGAATGTCTACCCAGTAAAGTTTAGTATTCACCGAGTTGTAACCGAGCTATAACAGAATGCATTAAATGTTTACATGTGATATTTAATGAAAGTTGATGATGAGCTAGAACGGATCAATGTTTGGCAAGCCATAGAAATTTTTTATTAACGAATCTAAGGCAGTGGAAAGTCGGCAAGAAGATCTATAGCTCAGATTGAACCGCATTACCCAAACACAAGTTCCAAGATGAATGTGCAAGTTCTGAGGTGGGGTAAAACATTTTCAGATCGAAAGATACAATGAACTTGGACAAGATTGAAGATCTGATGGCTATGATTGATCATGGGAAATGTGATCAAGAAGATTAAGCGGTTAGAAGATTGTTTATAAATAAGGAACTATTGATAAACAATGTATGCGGGCAAGTGTATGCACAAGGATGCTACATAGTGATTACTGGGCACATAAGCTTGAAGACCTGTTAGAATAACAAAGTATTGATGCCCAGTAGATAGACAAGATTAGTTCTATGTCTAGATTGTATTGAACAAATAAGAATCTGCTTTAGCATTTTAGATGTGAAGTTGTAGATAGATTGTTTTACTGTTATTTTGTGAAAGTGACAGGAAATCTCTTAACCAAGTGGACTTAACAGTCTTATATGTAAATCCTCTAACAAGGTGACATTCTAAATGACTATTTGAAATCCTTTGACAAGGTCACTTCTAACAAAGTGAAGATCCTAATAGATTTGAGGGAAATCCCTTAACCGGGTCACATCTAGCAATGTGTTTTGTAATCTTTAACAGGACTGGCTTTTAACCGAGCATACTCTAGAAGAGTATATTTCTTAGTGGGTCCGAAATCCCATAGTGGTTTTTCCCTATTTTGGGTTTCCACATTAAATCTAGTGTTAAGAGGTTTATATTGTTCATATGCTTTTGAGTTTGCATGTTTGACAGTTTTTGATTATATGACTGATATATGTTACTGAGGTTGAATCTGATGTTTTCATTGATGATTAAGTTTGTATGATTCACCCCCCCCTCTCATCTTGTTAGCTATTGGATTTGTACTTATATTAAGTATCAGAACTATCAATTGGTATCAGAGCTTTGGACTCCGAAAGGAAAGTTTAAGGGCACTTGAGTTAAAGATCCAAAGATGTATAAGAGGGATGCACCTAAGCTGAATAAGTCAAGTTTCTCTACATAGTAGAAAAGGATGAAGCTACATCTATCAAGAGTTGGAGAATATGCTTTATACTATCTAGAGAATGATTTTGTTGCATCGAGCACCTATCCATTGACTATGGAAGAGATAAAGGCAAAGCAAGAACACATTCAAGAAATGATTGAAATAACATCTGCATTGACCGATTCTGAGTTTAATGATCTAGAAGGCTGTGATGATGCAAAGGCAATGTGGACTAAGCTCATATCTATATATGGAGGAGATGAACATGTTCAAAGAGAAAAAGTTGATAGTCTAAAAGGACAACTTGAATCTATGAGGATAAATGGAGAGAACATAACCTAGTATAGTACAAGACTAAAGGAGATTGTAAATCAAATCAAAGGAGCAGGAGGAACTATTGAAGAAAAGATGTGACAAGTAAGTTGTTAAGAATCCTTCTACTTGCCTATGCAATCCGAGTCTCTGCAATCAATGAATTGAGGTCTGTACCTAATATGCCACTTTCCTTGGATGCCACTATTGGTAAGCTACATGCATTTGAGTTAAGTAATTTTGATAACAATGGGTCATCAGTAAATAAAATTGAATCTACATTTAGTTCTTTTCATCTAAATGAATCTAATGATTATAATGAGAGAATGTATAAGTACTCTGAAGGAGATCACAGTGGAGCAAGTGAAAGATTTCAGAAGAACATGGAGGAGGTACATAAACTGTATGAAGAAATCAAAAAGCAAGAATAATTTGAAGCACTATTAACCAAAAGGTTACCAAGAGGCAAAGGTAAGTATAAAGGAAAACTACCTTTGAAATGTTTCAATTGTGATAAGATTGGACATATGGCTTCTAACTGTCCTGAAAAAGATTTCACTAAAAAGAGAGATTACCGAGATGACAAACAGAAAGATAATCATTACAGAGGTCACCGAGACTTTAGAAGAAGAGATAGAAAGACCTGCTTAATTGCTAATGAGGAATCTGAAGATGATAAATCAGATGAGACTAATACGGAGGAAGTTGTTTATGTGGCTATCAAGGATGGATTAGATGAAGAAAGGTATGAAGAAAAAGGCCTAATATCTCACATAAACACTAATGATTCTTGGATTATAGATAGTGGATGCTCACATCATATGACAGGAGATAAACACAAGTTTGTTATGTTAGAAGAGGCTATGTTAGATTTGGTAATGATGCACCATGTCCGGTAAGAGGTAAAGGATCCATAACACTTCTTGATAAAACAAGATGCAATGATGTTTATTGGGTTGAAGGTTTGAAATATAATTTGTTAAGTGTAGCACAACTAAACAACATAGGTTACTAAATAGAATTTCAGAAGGGAATTGTCAAAGTTCATGACAAGAATGGAAAGTTAGCTACTATCAGGACACAAACAAAAGGTAATACATTTAACCTTGACTCTACTCACAACAAGTGTTTGCATGCAAAGATTGATAATACCTAGTTATGGCATAAAAGGTTTTGTCATGTTAATTTTGATAATCTGATCAATATAAGTAAGAAGCACAGAGCAAGAGGTCTACCAAGTCTTGAACAACTTGAGAATGCTATGTGCCGAGGATGCCAAATGGGTAAGATGACAAGATCCATCTTTACAAGTAAGTCCTACACCTCTAAGGGAATTTTAGATCTTGTGCGCACTGATCTTTGTGGTCCTATGAAAGTTCAAAGTTATTATGGTGATAAGTATTTCATATTATTTGTGGATGATTATTCAAGGATGATGTCAGTAATGTTTTTAAAAGAAAAATCAGAAGCTTTTCAAATGTTTAAGTGGTACAAGGCTAGAGTTGAAAATGAAACAGGAAGACAACTGAAATGTCTTAGATCAGATAGAGGAGGAGAATTCACTTCTGATGATTTCAACCTATTCTGTAATGATCATGGTATTAAAAGACAAGTCTTTGCACCAAGAACTCCACAGTAGAATGGAATAGCTGAAAGAAGAAACAGATCTATTGTGGATTGTGCTAGAACACTGATGATTGAGAAGAAGCTTCCACAAACATTTTGGAGAGAAGCAATAAGCACAACTATTTACACCTTGAACCGACTTCAATTGAAGAAAGGTACTTTGAAGACACCTTATGAAATCTAGTATGGCAAGAAACCTAATGTAAGTTATTTTAAGATCTTTGGAAGCAAATACTATGTTCATAAAGATGATAGAAATGGCAAGTTTGATCAGAAAAGTGAAGAAGGAACATTTCTAGGATATTCTTCTAGAAGCAAAGCATTTAAATGTCTGATCAAATCATCTAACAAAATAGTAGAAAGTGCAAATGTGAAAATTGACGAATTTGCAGAAAGAATTGATGACAGGAATTCCAAAGAACCAGAAGACTATGATGAATTTGTTTATGTGCAACCGAGAAGTCCTACCGAGATAACTATTGAAGGAAATAAGGAAGATATCCAGTTACCGAGTGATGAAGAGTATCATACAGAGCCTACCAAGCCTGTATTAGCCAAATATGTCAGAAGACACCATGCACCAAGTCAGATTATAGGAGATAAGGATGATCCAGTGATGACAAGGAATAAACTAAGACAAAACACATGTTTGATATCTGAATTTGAACCGAGAATAGTGAAAGAGGCATTCAATAGTGAAGACTGGATAAATGCTATGACTGAAGAGATTGATCAAATGAAGAAGAATGACACATGGACACTAGTCCCAAGACCGAAGGAAAAAAATGTAATCAGTACAAAGTGGATCTTCAGAAACAAGTTAAATGAGAAAGGTGAGGTCATTCGGAACAAAGCAAGATTGGTTTGCAAAGGTTATGCCCAAGAAGAAGGAATTGATTATGATGAGACTTTTGCACCTGTTGCTAGACTTGAATGAGTTAGAACATTGTTGGCATATGCTGCTTTCAAGAACTTCAAGGTATATCAAATGGATGTAAAATCTACATTTCTGAATGGAATATTAGAAGAAGAATTTTTCATTGAACAACCTGAAGGATTTGTTGAAGACAATAATAAAGATCAGGCATGTAAATTGAACAAAGCTTTATATGGTCTGAAACAAGCACCTAGAGCATGGTATGAAAGATTGCACTCTTATTTGATTAAGATTGGTTTTATAAGGACAAGTGAGAACAACAACATGTACATGAAGAATGATGAAACTGGAATACCAATCTCAGCCATATTTGTTGATGATATTATATTTTATGGAAATGACTCTTTATGCAAGAACTTTGGAAATGAAATGAGCAAAGAATTTGAGATGTCATTAATTGGTGAGATAAAGTATTTTATAGGCTTATAGATACTACAAATGAAAAATGAAATTTTCATTACTCAATCCAAATACATAAAGGAAATCTTGAAGAAATTTAGAATGGAGGATTCAAAACCAGTAAGTACTCCTATGACTACAAACTGCAAACTATCAAAGAATGATGAATCTACATCTATTGATGAGACACTCTACCGATCCATGATTGGAAAACTACAATATGTTGTTCACAGCAGGCCAGATATAGCACATGCAGTAGGTATTATTGCAAGATTTTCTATAGATCATAAAGAAATACACATGACAGCAATCAAAAGAATTTTCAGATACTTGAAAGGCACTGAAGATTATGGCTTAGTATATCAGAAAGGAAATAATTTTGATTTAAAAGTTTATATTGATGCTGATTGGACAGACAACATTGATGACAGAAAAAGCACAAGTGGAGGAGCTTTCTTCTTAGGAGAAAGACTAGTGAGTTGGCTTAGCAAGAAACAAGGATGTGTTTCTCAGTCAACAGCCGAAGCTGAATATGTTGCTGTAGCACTGAATTGTACCAACATTGCATGGATCAAACAATTGTTGGAAGGTATAAATGAGAAAGTTACCGAGCCAGTAACTATATTCTATGACAATACTGGTGCCATTAATATTTCAAAGAACCCTATTATGCACTCTAAAACTAAGCACACATCTATCAAATATCATTATCTTAGAGAAGAAAGTGGTGTTGGAATATGTTAACATAAAGGAACAAATAGATGATATCTTCACCAAGCCACTACCAAAGGACATTTTTGAATATCTCAGAAGTAAGTTAGGGGTCCTACCCCTATCTTTTACTCACTGACCGAGATTGGTGAAAACATCACTTTGATGACTCTATTGAATATCTTTTAGGGAGCTGATGTTGAAGTGATACACTTTAGAATGTTTTTCTGAAAGTGTACTAGAAATAATACTGGGATAATATAGAAAATGATACAAAATTTTAAACAAATGCTCTAACCGAGACTCAGTTGATATGCAACAGCAGGAAATAACTTCTTACAGCAAGAAATTATGTTTTAGTTCTATTATTTTTGGCATTGTTGTCAAAGGGGGAGAAAACCAAGGAGAAGACCAAGAAGGAGAAGACCTACCCAGAGGGAGAAAACTGAGAAAAGACTATAGATTGAAAACAAAAGAGAAGTCTGATGTATGGGGGAGAGCATTTAAGCATTTCAAAATCACAGCATTCTGAATTTTTAAAGGTCAAATCAATTGCTTTTGCCATCAATGCCAAAGGGGGAGATTGTTGGCAATATTACAAGGATATTGAGAAGGTTGTTGATGATTATGGACATAACTGATTAAAGATGTTTTACTATCTTGATATTATTATTTTGTCATTGATGTCAAGAAATTGATTTTCTAATTCAGTATGATGTTGCCATATCTTAAGAAATATGATATGAAGATTATAAAGAAGTCGGTAAAGACACAAGAAAGAATACGATGAATAAAGGGATAAGTTATTCAATGGGCAACTCTACCGAGTCAGACAATTATGAGATCTTGATGTCTTAGATTGTTTTAACATCATAAATATGTTGTAAAATGTAAAGGTCAATACTATACTACGTTATCAAGCAAGGAACCTAGTCGGTAAACCCTAAGGAAGCTAGTTGGTAAATCCTAAGGTTATCGCAGTCGGTTAATGAAGATAGAATGTCTACAGAGTAAAGTTTAGTATTCACCGAGTTGTAACCAAGCTATAATAGAATGCATTAAATGTTTACATGTGATATTTAATGAAAGATGCTGATGAGATGGAACAGATCAATGATTGGCAAGTTGTAGAAAAAGTTTATTAACAAATCTAAAGCAATGGAAAGTCGGCAAGAAGATCTATAGCTCAGATTGAACCACATTACTCGAACACAAGTTCCAAGATGAATGTGCAAGTTCCGAGGTGGGGTAAAACATTTTCAGATCAAAAGATACAATGAACCTGGACAAATAAGAATCTGCTTTAGCATTCTAGATGTGAAGTTGCAGATAGATTGTATTACTATTATTTTGTGAAAGTGACAGGAAATCTCTTAACCGAGTGGACTTAACAGTCTTATATGTAAATCCTCTAACAAGGTGACATTCTAAATGACTATTTGAAATCCTTTGACAAGGTCACTTCTAACAAAGTGAAGATCCTAACAGATCTGAGGGAAATCCCTTAACCGGGTCACATCTAGCAATGTGTTTTGTAATCTTTAACAGGATTGGCTTTTAATCGAGCATACTCTAGAAGAGTATATTTCTTAGTGGGTCCAAAATCCCATAGTGGTTTTTCCCTATTTTGGGTTTCCACATTAAATCTGGTTTTATGAGGTTTATATTGTTCATATGCTTTTGAGTTTGCATGTTTGACAGTTTTTTATTATATGACTGATATATGTTACCAAGGTTGAATCTGATGTTTTCATTGATGATTAAGTTTGTATGATTCACCCCCCGCTCTCATCTTGTTGGCTATTGGATCTGTACTTATATTAAGTATCAGAACTATCAAAAGGTGGTCATGCAGGATAAGAAAATAAGGAGAAGGGTCAGCCTCTCTTATCCTATGGAGTAAAGTGAAGATATCAAGGGGCCCGCGGGATAAGGAAAGCAAGGGTAAATCAAGGAGACCCTTATCCTGCAAGGTGAAGCCGGGTGAAAAAGGATGTCGTGGGATAAGAAAGAAAAGAAAGTAGAAAAGAAGGATGCTTATCCTATGAGGATAAAATGGGATAAGAAGGAGCTCATGGGATAAGAGATAGTGAAGGCCGATAGAAGGAAAACTTAAGGAGACTTGTCGTGCAGAGTGGAAGGAAGGCTCAACAATGCCTGCGACATAAGAAAGTGAGGTAGAAGTGAAGAAAGCTTATCCCGCGAGGTAAATAGGAAGTGGAAAGGGACCCGTAGGATAACAAGACAAAGCAAATCCAAAGGGGATGGTCTTTCCCCCTTATCCTATGCGGTATGCTTAGCCATTTAGTAGTCAAACATAGCCCAGGAAATATGGACCTGGGGTGCCATGTCAGACATTAGGGACTGTCAGATCTTCATAAGTGCCTGATCTGATAGCCATGTTTTAATATTAAATTGGTCATGTTGGATGGCTACATACATTGAGAGATATCGTGCGTCCATCTTTGCGTGAATCTCTCAGATCGATGGTGGACTATTGATTTTGTGATGGCCGATGAGTTTTGAATGCTCTATGTAGGGTGGTTGTTGACCTGATGGTCGAGGATGTTCTTTGCTCAGTCAATGCATGATTTTGGACCTCATCTCACTCCAACCACCAAAAATTTCCTTGATTTCACTCTAGACATGATCCTTGCAAGCCAATTTTAGACACTACCCATGCCCTCTTCAATATAGTTCAGTAACTTTCGGGCTCTATAAGTACCCCCAGATGCATTTAGATACATGATGTAGACAGCTAAAAATATCTCATTGATCATGCATTAATTATTCTTCTAATTGATTAAATAATTCTTTAATTCTTTAATTAATTTAATTAAACTTATTCTTCTAATTTCACATTTCCTCATCATCTTACTAATTATTCTATTTTCTATTTCTATCATCATTTAATCATTTTAACCATTTTCTAATGTTAATTAAATATTTATTATTTAATTAAATTCAATTTTTAAATAATTAATAAGTTTCTTTAAATTATTTAATTAGCTAATTAATTCTAATGTTTAATCGCCAATTTAAATAATCTTTATTATTTAAATAAATTCAATTTCAATTTCTATCTCTCTGATCAACTAATCATTCAACCATCTTCTAAATATTAATTAAATATTTATTATTTAATTAAATTCCATTTCTACATAATTAAATAGTTTCTTTAAATTATTTAATTAACTAATTAATTCTTCTAATTTCATATTCTTCTAATATCATCAAATTCAATCACATGTGCATGATTTCAAAAACCAAATTGAAAATCAAAGTCAAGTTCTAAATATATTCAAATACTAAATTGAATAAATAAATTCAATTATTTGAATTAAAATCTCATGCAAAGATTAAATTAAAAATCTAAATCTAAATGCAAGCACATGCTAAATTAATTAATTCAATCAATTAATTAATTAAATCATTTATCTCTCCAATCTCTATTTCCATCTTTTAGTTAGCTTTTTCTAAATTAACTCTCTTTGTCATCCTTTTTATTTCCTCCAATCATTATTTTTGTTCCTTCAATCAACTTTTTCTCAATTAGTTGACTCAATTAATCTATTCAATTTATTGAGTTTCACTCCTACAATCAACAGTTCAACTATCAATTTTCATGTGAGCTCACTTGAGTTCCACCTTTTGATCAATATGCTTCACCTTTCAATCAATCTTCTCCAAAAATCTATAAATTGAGCATTCAATCTCCATTTTCAATCCTCCTCCATCTTGGACAATTACTCTAAATCATGAACTTTGAATCTTTGTGTCACTTGCAGGTTACCAGCGTAATATCTGAGAGCCATCATACCACATAGAGGAGAAGTGCAATGGAAGCAATACGTGATCTTGGGATAGGGAGTTTTGATTTCATTTGATTATTTTAATTCCTATTTGCTTGATTGTGTTATTCCATTGTATTATTTGTTAAATTCTTTGGTTAGAAGGGATTCGTGATTTCCCTTTTTCTTCTAATTGATTGCTTGTTTTTAAGATGAATTTTACATGTACATGCATGGATAATCTCACACTTCGTTGTTGGTGCTTAAAATCAACAATAGTTAAAATTGACATGCATGGATAATCTCACACTTCGTTTTTGGTGCTTAAAATGAACATGGGTTAAAATGGACATGCATGTATCTCACACTTAGTTTTTGGTGCTTAAAATCAACAAATGGTTAAAATTGACATGTATGCCTTCATACTTGGATTTGGTGTTTAAAATAGACATGCACATGTGTATCTAACACCTAAATTTGGATTATAAAATGAACATGAATCAGGTTGCATTAGATTAAATCATTTTTCATTTTCTTAAGGTAATTAAATTTTTATTATGTCTGGGGTGGACCTACTATTTCACTAATTGACTTTCCACCTACCTTCAGGGTCTTGGAAGAAAGAAGGGAGGTGACAACGACATTCAAATTTTCTTTTAGTCTACATAGTGAGGGGTACCTTTGACTGGGGATTTCATCACCTTATAGAGGTACTTAGAATTGGGATGCATTGGGGATATCATCTATCCCAGTGTACTCTCGAGCGAGTTTTTTGAGATGCTATATAAATATACTAGTCAGGTGGTTAGAGTGTTGAGTGAATTCGATGTATGTGGCGGCCTTACTTGCACTGATAAGCTCAACTAAAGCCTTAAGTGGCTTGCTCTGAGAATCCATCATTGGATCAACACCCCTCAAAATCTAATACTAAGAACCAATTTAGTTGCCAAAAATCCTACATTCAGTGGTTTCGGGAGTGCGAATTGTACCCCATAGATACCCTTCGTGTACCTTACACTATGATACAGGAATCCCTCAGCTATAAGATCCTCAGATCTTTGGGGTAAGAGAGACTTGCATGCCCGAGAAGTGTGTGCCGTGGAGTGGAGCCAGTGTTGCAAGACTCTCTATCTGTTGATTTTGTCTTGGTATTTTGCAAGGGCCTCACTGAATGGTGTCCACTATCTAGCCTAAGATTGTATTCCATGTTTTTTTATGTATCAATGTGCTAGACTAGTATTGAGTCAGTTCCTTGGGCTATTTCAGGCCCTATCTTATGTATCTCCGAATTTTCTGAGATTGTATGAAAATTGAGTCAGTCAGCTATACCTAACTACCGACAATTGTTCTCAGATTTAAAAAACTACAAACATTGTCCTACACACGAAGTTACAGAAAACAAAGTCCATTTTGAAACCAAAACTCAAAAGTCCTTACATACTTGTGACCCTACGCAATCTTTTACATACTCTTTTACATAGTCCTAATCATGTCCTCATTATCATCCTACATCTTTTGCATAGTCCCACTTATGTCCTCATTATCATCCTATGTCTTTTTCATAGTCCCACTTACATCCTCATTATTGTCCTACGTCTTTTGCATAGTCCCACTTATATCCTCATTTTCATCCTACGTCTTTTGCATAGTCCCAGTCACGTCCTCATTATCATCCTAAGTCTTTTTCATTATCATCCATATTAGTTACATTGTCTTGCATTATTATATATGTCTTCATCTAGCCCTCATATACGTCTAAGTCCATTGTCAGTTATAGGTTCATAGCATGTGCCTTCATGGGTCTCCTAGGTGATGGTTTTCTCCCCTTCGAGCAACCTAATTTAGTTCCAAATGGTGGTCAATGAGAAATCATTGATTGTCTCGATAACTTAGTGTGTAGGAGAAAAAGTGACACTAAGTAAACATGCCCTAATCTCACTTTCAACCACACACTTGTGGAATACGAAAGAGCCTAGAGGTATCACACAATTGGCTACTTCTTTTTGTGGAAGAGGGAGCCACAAGCTACCTATTAGGATTTCTATTCCTTTGTTGCAAATGATAGATAGAATGATGCAAGTTCAATCCCTAACCCCAAAGTGCAAGTATGAACTAATAACAAGATTGCAGAATTGAACTTAAACAATGGAAAGCTGTAAATACAAGGACAAGACAAGAATGCAAATGTGTACCTGGAGTTAAAATCTGAGTGAAAATGTTCGGGACGGGGGCGCGGGCGCCACTATCCTGATTCTGCTCCTGAAACTGCTGTTTTGCAACTTGAAAAGCTGTCAAAAATGCTGAAAATTATTGTCTGACAGAAGGACCAGGGCGTCCAGTGCCCCTGTCCCAAGGACCAGGGCGCCCAGTGCCCCTATCCTGGTAGGACCAGGGTGCCCCACGCCCCTGTCCTGGTCTTTTGCTCTGAAACTTGGTGTGGAGTGCTGTCTCGGCCTGCTTTTCGCAGATCTACAACTTGCGGCATCGTCCGAATTCCGAAACCTGCACTTATATCTGAAAAGGGTATGGTGGGAGGCTATATAGGGTTTTGCCTTAGTCAAACCCCCGCTTTGGTGATTTCCACCTCCACTAATAGCCAAGTTGTATTGTAAAAGTAGTGTGTGTGCAGACCTTGTGTGTGTGCAAGATTCTAAAATGCAAGTAAGAAAACTAGAGCAACCTAGAAAGTAAACCCTAATTGCTTGTAAATGATAATGTAAATGCTCTAAATCAAGATGCAAAGTGATCTAAAGCATGAATACAAATGATATAATGAGGCTTATGCAAAGACATGAAAACAACATGAAATCATACCCAACCCCAAGGGAGGGGTACAAGCTAATCTTCAGTCGGTGATCCCTTATTGTTCTTCAATGCCTTCAAAGCCCTAAATGGATGAATGAAATTGATGGATGCTTGATGGATGGATGTTGAATGTTGTTGAAGTCTTCAAAGATCTGCTCTTTCGCTACATAGGAGGTCCCTTGAAATCAAAAATATGGATCCTTTCAAATGAAGAAAGAGAGCTCTTATATATGAAACCCTAGGTCTTAATTTCAACTTTTGGCCAACCTAGAGATTGAATCTCCCACCAATTTCTTGGGGTTAAGCTTTATTTTATGATTGGATCGCACTCCTAAAATTTAGGGAAAAATGTCCGGGATCGTGTGCACTCCGGGCACCATGGTCTCGACAACTTTTCACCAAATTTTTAGGGCCGTCAGATATGATGATTTTAGAGAGAATCCCGAAGTTATAGGTGATTTCGAGATGTTTTGACCCCCAAAATCAAGCCCGCAAGTTCAAAATAGGACCTAATTAGGGTTTTTGATTAAATGATGTATTGGAGGAATAAAATGAAAAGGGCACACTTTAATGAAAGGGCCCAACTTTATGATATGGGAGATGATAAAATAGGACCTTAGACCTAATTAATTTAATTAATTAAGTGCTAAAGGGGAAATGCAATCCAAAATGCAAGATGCGCCAAGGCGGGTGCTAAACTAGGTGTGAAATTGTACCACCCTAGAAAGTGCGTACAATTTATGATGCTACATTTAGCCCCCACTTTAGCGGTCATATGAACACTACGTGCATATGAAAGCTAAAGTACAGAAAACTAAACATTATTTGAAAAAGGATATATCCATAAGTCTGTCAAATGAAGCCCCCAGCGGTATCTGCAGTACACAGTTAGGAACCGCACCCTACAAAACACACGTTAGATCACAAAATCACCTAATGCTTACTAAGGAAGGTGATGAAAATTCGAGGGTAGCTATATGCCCCCCCCTGTTTCGGCTTGCTAATTTTAGTGAGTTGAAACAGGGTATCATGTTTGCCACTTCAAATTGTTAAAGAATATTGATGACAAATGCTCACAAGAAGATTTGATATGAGATCAAAAACTAAAGGAGAATCATTTGGTAAGAAACAGGCCTAAATCTCAATTCCAACACAACAAAGAGTGTGAGGATTTGAGAGTTTTCTAACACAAGATGAAGGATGTAAATGGAAACAAAATGCAAAGAGAAGAAAAGAAAGGAAAAAAGCATGAATACACACATTAGTGATCCATGAGAAGAATAGTGAGAGAGAAAACATGGACTTCTCGCCCTAGATCTTATCTAGGTGATCCATGGGAAAAAGGACATGGAAAACTAGCCCCTAGAGTTTGTCTAGGTGATCCATGTAAGGGAGGAGAGTGAGAAAGTCTAGCCTTATGCCGCTAGTTCCACTCAACCTCGTGCATGTGTGTGTAAGTGAGGTTAGAAGCACCTCATAGGAGTCTATGCCCGAGTATGCTACAACCTGTATGTGTATAGTACAAAAATGTGACATCTCACTCTAAGAGTCTGTGCTTTGGTTTCGAGAATAATCACCTTGCATAAAAGAAAAATGGAGACATCTCGCTCTAAGAGTCTGTGCTTTAGTTTCAAGAATGACCCATTGCTCAAAAGGTGTAATGTTTATGTCATAAGCAAAGTAGAACAAGGATACCTACCTTCATCACAAAAGAAGATACCCCAAAAATACAACAATGTCATAGATCCAAGCAAGGGATTTTTTGCACTCTTTAAGCAAGGATAAGATAGTTGAAAAAGGGATATCTTGTAGTATGTGTAAAGGGGATCCTTAGAGGAGAAGAGATATTTGTACAAAAGACACCTATCCCTGAGAGGAATTGTTTTAGACAAATATAACACCTTCTAGAATAAGACAAAGCAAAGAATAAGAATGCAATACTTCCTTCTTTTGCAAGGTGAAAGTGATTCTTAATGAAGGATGACACTCTTTTTAACCCAATTGGGAGAGTGAATTCATTATGGATGTATTTTACCAAGTGAAAAAGAGGTTGTAGTCAAGGACTTACACCTCTTGTAAGAGAGAATCCTTGAACAAACAACAACAAATGCATACAAGGAATAACATCAAGTAATAAAATTCACACCATCCACGAAATAGGAAAAAGTGGATCCTTAGATAAAAATAAGGAAAGATCATTGCCTCCCAAGGATAAGGACAATGAGAAGGACTTACACAATCTTCTAGCGAGAGATTTAGACATAAGAAAAATGTACTACATACTCACATGAGTTCATGCAAGCAAGACATTAGTGTATGTAAAATGCTCCTCACAAGAAGTGGGTAGGATAAGAAAGAGGATATAAATTTTCTCCCATATCTGGGAAAAGAGAATTCTAAAGCAAAGATGATCAATATTTCCACACTATTACCCCATAGGAACAAGAGATAACATAGAAAAATTAGGCTATTATGTTGCTTCAAAAATATGATTGCACTTGAAATTGTACCATCATGAATGACAATGAGCCCCCAGTAAATGAGATACCAATGTCACATAATGATGAGAAACATAATAGCAATTAATGTTATTTAAAGACATGATAGATTGAATGAGGTATTTGAATATGACATGCTGAATGCTCAACTATAAGTGAGATCAAAAACATGTATAAAGTGATAAAAATTGAAGAAGAAAAGTCACAAGAAATCTTAGAAGAGGGATGAGTGTAATTTATTAGAGCCTTACCCCTAGAG